>NW_028227402.1:0-146519 GCF_978045245.1 Mus caroli | reverse complement strand
ATTTCTCGCCATATTCTGTGTCCAACAGTGTGAATTTTTAATTTTCACGTTTTTCAGGGTTTCTCTGCATATTCTGGGTTACTGCCGTGTGATTTTCTCATTTTTCCACTTTTTTCAGGTTTTCTCGCCATATTTGGGGTCCTTCAGTGTGAGTTTTTTATTTTCTAATTTTTCAGTTTTTCTCACCATATTCCAGGTCCTTCTCTGTGAATTTTTAATTTTCCACGTTTTTCAGGTTTTCTGGCATACTCCGGGTCCTTAATTGTGAATTTTTAATATTGCACGTTTTTCAGGTTTTTTCTTCATATTCTGTGTCCTACAGAGTAATTTTCTCATTTCCACGTTTTCCAGGGTTTTTTTTTGCCATATTGCAGTTTCTTCAGTGTGAATTTTTAATTTTCTACTTTTTTCAGGGTTTCTCGCCATATTTGGGGTCCTTCAGTGTGAGTTTTTTAATTTTTAATTTTCTACGTTTTTCAGGTTTTCTGGCATACTCCGGGTCCTTAATTGTGAATTTTTAATATTGCACGTTTTTCAGGTTTTTTGGTCATATTCTGTGTCCTACAGAGTAATTTTCTCATTTACACGTTTTCCAGGTTTTTTTTTTTTTGCCATATTGCAGTTTCTTCAGTGTGAATTTTTAATTTTCAAAGTTTTTCAGTATTTCTCGCCATATTCTGGGTAATATAGTGTGAATTTTTAATTTTCACGTTTTTCAGGGTTTCTCGGCATATTCTGGGTCCTGCAGTGTGATTTTCTAATTTTCCACATTTTTCAGGTTTTCTAGCCATATTTGGGGTCCTTCAGTGTGAGTTTGTAATTTTCTACTTTTTTTCAGGATTTCTAGCCATATTCTGGGTCCTAGAGCGTGTATTTTTAATTTTCCACGTTTTTCAGTATTTCTCGCCATATTCTGTGTCTGACAGTGTGAATTTTTGATTTTCACGTTTTTCAGGGTTTCTCTGCATATTCTGGGACCTGCCGTGTGATTTTCTCATTTTCCACGTTTTTCAAGTTTTTGCGTAATTCTGGGTCCGACAGTGTGATTTTCTCATTTTCCACCTATTTCAGGTTTTCTTGCCATAGTTGGGGTCCTTCAGTATGATTTTTTACTTTTCTAATTTTTCAGGGTTTCTCTCCATATTCTGTGTCCTAGATCGTGTATTTTTAATTTTCCACGTTTTTCAGGGTTTCTCAGCATATTCTGGGTCCTACAGTGTGATTTTCTCATTTTCAACATTTGTCAATTTTTTTTTTCCAAATCTCGGTCTTACAGTGTGATTATTCTCATTTTCCACCTTTTTCAGGTTTTCTCGCCATATTCTGGGTTCTACAGTGTGAGTTTTGATTTTTCCTCGTTTTTCAGGTTTTATTGCCATGTTTATTTTTAATTTTCTACATTTTTCATGTTCTCTCGCCATATTTGGGTTTCTTCAGTGTGAGTTTTTAATTTTCTAATTTTTCAGGGTTTCTCGACATATTCTGTGTCCTACAGCGTGAGTTTTGTGTTTTCCTCGTTTTTTAGGTTTTCTCGCCATATGCCAGGCACTTTAGTGTTAATTTTAATTTTCCTCGTTTTTCAGGTTTTTCGTCATATTATGGGTCCTACAGTGTGATTTTTCTCATTTCCACGTTTTTCAGCTTTTCTTGACATATTCCAGGACCTTCGGTTGTGAATTTTAAATTTTCCATGTTTTTCAGTATTTCTCGCCATATTCTGTGTCCAACAGTGTGAATTTTTAATGTTCACGTTTTTCAGGGTTTCTTGGCATTTTCTGGGTTCTGCAGTGTGATTTTCTCATTTTCCACATTTGTCAGCTTTCTAGACATATTTGGGGTCCTTCAGTGTGAGTTTGTAATTTTCTACTTTTTTCAGGGTTTCTCGCCATATTCTGGGTCCTACAGCGTGTATTTTTAATTTTCCATGTTTTCAGGGTTTCTCGGCATATTCTGGGTCCTACAGTGTGATTTTCTCATTTTCGACGTTTTTCAATTTTTCTTTCCAAATCTGGATTCTATAGTGTGATTATTCTCATTTTCCATCTTTTTTTTTAGGATTTCTCGCCATATTCTGGGTCCTTTAGTGTGAGTTTTGAATTTTCCTTGTTTTTCAGGTTTTCTTGCCATATAAGGGGTACTTCAGGGTGATTTTTTAATTTTCCACGTTTTCAATATTTCTCGCCATATACTGGGTAATACAGTGTGAATTTTTAATTTTCCACTTTTTTTCATGATTCTTGCCATATTCTGTGTCCGACAATGTGAATTTTTAATTTTCACGTTTTTCAGGGTTTATCGGCATATTATGGGTCCAGCAGTGTGATTTTCTCATTTTCCACGATTTTCAAGTTTTTTCGAAATTCTTGGGGTACTTCACTCTGAGATTTTAATTTTCTACTTTTTTCAAGGTTTCTTGCCATATTCTGGGTCCTACACCATGTATTTTTAATTTACCACGTTTTCAGGGTTTCTCGGCACATTATGGGTCCTACAGTGTGATTTTCTCATTTTCGACGCTTTTCAAGTTTTTTCGCAATTCTGGGTCCTACAGTGTGATTATTGTCATTTTCCAACTTTTTCAGTTTTTCTGGCCATATTCGGGGTCCTTCAGTGTGAATTTTTAATTTTCTATTTTTTTCAGGTTTTCTCCCCATATTCTGGGTCCCTCAGTGTGAATTTTTAATTTTCCTCGTTTTTCAGGTTATCTCTACATATTCTGTTTCCTTCAGTGTGAATTTTTAATTTTCTACTTTTTTCAGGTTTTTTTCGTCATATTCTGGGACCTACAGTGTGATTTTCTCATTTCCACGTTTTTCAGTTTTTCTGGCCATATTCCAGGTCCTTCAGTTTGAATTTTTAATTTTCACGTTTTTCAGTATTTCTTTCCATATTTTGCATAATACAGTGTGAATTTTTATTTTTCCACTTTTTTCATGGTTTCTCGCCATATTCTTTGTCCGACAGTGTGAATATTTAATTTTCACGTTATTCAGGGTTTCTCGGCATATTCTGTGTCCTGCAGCGTGTATTTTTAATTTTCCATGTTTTTCAGGGTTTTTCGTCATATTCTGGGTCCTACAGTGTGATTTTTCTCAATTACGACATTTTTCAGGTTTTTTCCCAATTCTGGGTTCTACAGAGTGATTTTCTCATTTTCCACCTTTTTCATGATTTCTCGCCATATTAGCGGTCCTTCAGTGTGAGTTTGAATTTTTCTACTGTTTTCAGGGTTTCTAGCCATATTCTGGGTCCTACAGCGTGTAATTTTAATTTTCCACGTTTTTTAGTATTTCTCGCCATATTCTGTGTCCAACAGTGTGAATTTTTAATTTTCACGTTTTCAGGGTTTCTCTGCATATTCTTGGGTCCTGCCGTGTGATTTTCTCATTTTCCACGTTTTTCAAGTTTTTGCGTAATTCTGGGTTCTACAGTGTGATTTTCTCATTTTCCACCTATTTCAGGTTTTCTCGCCATAGTTGGGGTCCTTCAGTATGATTTTTTACTTTTCTAATTTTTCAGGGTTTCTCTCCATATTCTGGGTCCTACAGCGTGTATTTTTAATTTGCCACGTTTTTCAGGGTTTCTCAGCATATTCTGGGTCCTACAGTGTGATTTTCTCATTTTTGACATTTTTCAATTTTTTTTTCCAAATCTTGGTCTTAGAGTGTGATTATTCTCATTTTCCACCTTTTTCAGGTTTTCTCGCCATATTCTGGGTTCTACAGTGTGAATTTTGAGTTTTCCTCCTTTTTTCAGCTTTTCTTGCCATATTCTGGGTCCTACATAGTGAGTTTTGTATTTTCCTCGTTTTTCAGGTGTTATTGCCATGTTCTGGGTCCTTCAGTGTGAATTTTTATTTTTCTACATTTTTCAGGTTCTCTCGCCATATTTGGGTTTCTTCAGTGTGAGTTTTAAATTTTCTAATTTTTCAGGGTTTCTCGACATATTCTGTGTCCTACAGCGTGAGTTTTGAGTTTTCCTCGTTTTTCAGGTTTTCTCGCCATATGCTGGGCACTTTAGAGTTAATTTTTAATTTTCCACGTTTTTCAGGTTTTTCTGTCATATTCTGGGTTCTACATTGTGATTTTTTTCATTTCCACGTTTTTCAGCTTTTCTTGACATATTCCAGGACCTTCAGTGTGAATTTTAAATTTTCCACGTTTTTCAGTATTTCTCGCCATATTCTGTGTCCAATAGTGTGAATTTTTGATTTTCACGTTTTCAGGGTTTCTCGGCACATTATGGGTCCTACAATGTAATTTACTCATTTCGACGCTTTTCAAGTTTTTTCGCAATTCTTGGTCCTACAGTGTGATTATTCTCATTTTCCACGTTTTTCAGTTTTTCTGGCCATATTCGGGGTCCTTCAGTGTGAAATTTTAATTTTCTACTTTTTCAGGTTCTCTCTCCATATTTGGGATCCTTCAGTGTAAGTTTATGATTTTCTAATTTTTCAGGATTTCTCAACATATTCAGTGTCCTAGAGCGTGTATTTTTAATTTTCCACGTTCTTCAAGTTTTTTTCGTCATATTCTGGGTCCTGCAGTGTATTTTTCTCATTTTCCACGTTTTTCAAGTTTTTTCATAATTCTGGGTCCTACAGTGTGATTTTCTCATTTTTCAACTTTTTCAGGTTTTCTCGCCATATTTGGGGTCCTTCCGTGTGATTTTTTACTTTTCTAATTTTTCAGTGTTTCTCGATATATTCTGGGTCCTACAGCGTATATTTTTAATTTTCCACGTTTTCAGGGTTTCTTGGCATATTCTGGGTCCTACAGTGTGATTTTCTCATTTTCGACGTTTTTCAATTTTTTTTTCCAAATCTGGTTTATATAGTCTGATTATTCTCATTTTCCATCTTTTTCAGGATTTCTCGCCATATTCTCGGTCCCTATAGTGTGAGTTTTGAATTTTCTTTTTGTTTTTCAGGTTTTCTTGCCATATGAGGGGTCCTTCAGTGTGATTTTTTAATTTTCCACTTTTTTTCATGATTCTTGCCATATTCTGTGTCCGACAGTGTGGATTTTTAATTTTCATGTTTTTCAGGGTTTCTCGGCACATTATGGGTCCTACAGTGTGATTTTCTCATTTTATACGCATTTCAAGTTTTTTCGCAATTCTGGGCCCTACAGTGTGATTATTGTCATTTTCCACCTTTTTCAGTTTTTCTGGCCATATTCGGGGTCCTTCAGTGTGAATTTTTAATTTTCTACTTTTTTCAGGTTTTCTCCCCATATTCTGGGTCCCTCAGTGTGAGTTTTTAATTTTCCTTGTTTTTCAGGTTATCTCTACATATTCTGGGTCCTTCAGTGTGAATTTTTAGTTTTCTACTTTTTTCAGGTTTTTTCGTCATATTCTGGGACCTACAGTGTGATTTTCTCATTTCCACGTTTTTCAGGTTTTCTTGCCATATTCCAGGTCCTTCAGTGTGAATTTTTAATTTTCACGTTTTTCAGTATTTCTTTCCATATTTTGCGTAATACAGTGTGAATTTTTAATTTTCCACTTTTTTCATGGTTTCTCGCCATATTCTTTGTCCAACATTGTGAATCGTTAATTTTCACGTTATTCAGGGTTTCTTGGCATATTCTCTGTCCTACAGCGTGTATTTTTAATTTTCCACGTTTTTCAGTTTTTTTTTGTCATATTCTGGGTCCTACAGTGTGATTTTTCTCATTTACGACATTTTTCAGTTTTTTTTCCCAATTCTGGGTCCTACAGAGTGATTTTCTCATTTTCCACCTTTTTCAGGATTTCTCGACATATTAGGGGTCTTCAGTGTGAGTTGTAATTTTCTACTTTTTTCAGGGTTTCTAGCCATTTTCTGGGTCCTACAGCGTGTATTTTTAATTTTCCACATTTTTCAGGGTTTCTCAGCATATTCTGTGTCCTACAGTGTGATTTTCTCATTTTCGACGTTTTTCAATTTTTTTTCCAAATCTCGGTCCTACAGTGTGATTATTCTCGTTTTCCACCTTTTTCAGGTTTTCTCGCCATATTCTGGGTTCTACAGTGTGAGTTTTGAGTTTTCCTCTTTTTTTCAGGTTTTGCTTGCCATATTCTGGGTCCTACATAGTGAGTTTTGAATTTTCCTCGTTTTTCAGGTTTTATTGCCATGTTCTGGTTCCTTCAGTGTGAATTTTTAATTTTCTACATTTTTCAGGTTCTCTTGCCATATTTGGGTTTCTTCAGTGTGAGTTTTTAATTTTCTAATTTTTCAGGGTTTCTCGACATATTCTGTGTCCTACAGCGTGAGTTTTGAGTTTTCCTCGTTTTTCAGGTTTTCTAGCCATATGCCGGGCACTTTAGAGTTAATTTTTAATTTTCCACGTTTTTCAGGTTTTTCAGTCATATTCTGGGTCCTACAGTGTGATTTTTCTCTTATCAATGTTTTTTAGCTTTTCTTGACATATTCCAGGACCTTCAGTGTGAATTTTAAATTTTCCACGTTTTTCAGTATTTCTCGCCATATTCTGTGTCCAACAGTGTGAATTTTTAATTTTCATGTTTTTCAGGGTTTCTCGGCATATTCTGGGTCCTGCAGTGTGATTTTCTCATTTTTCACATTTTCAGGTTTTCTAGCCATATTTGGGGTCCTTCAGTGTGAGTTTGTAATTTTCTAATTTTTTCAGAGTTTCTCGCCATATTGTGGGTCCTACAGCATGTATTTTTAATTTTCCATGTTTTCAGGGTTTCTAGGCATATTCTGGGTCCTACAGTGTGATTTATTCATTTTCGATGTTTTTCAAGTTCTTTCGCAATTCTGGGTCCTTCAGTGTGAATTTTTAATTTTCTACTTTTTTCAGGTGGTCTCTCCATATTTGGGGTCCTTCAGTGTAAGTTTATAATTTTCTAATTTTTCAGGATTTCTCAAAATATTCTGTGTCCTAGATCGTGTATTTTTAATTTTCCACGTTTTTCAAGTTTTTTTGTCATATTTTGGGTCCTGCAGTGTGATTTTCTCATTTTCCACGTTTTTCAAGTTTTTTCGTAATTCTGGGTCCTACAGTGTGATTTTCTCATTTTTCAACTTTTCAGGTTTTCTCGCCATATTTGGGGTCCTTCCGTGTGATTTTTTACTTTTCTAATTTTTCAGTGTTTCTCGACATATTCTGGTTCCTACAGCGTATATTTTTAATTTTCCACGTTTTCAGGGTTTCTCGGCATATTCTGGGTCCTACAGTGTGATTTTCTCATTTTCGACGTTTTTCAATTTTTTTTTCCAAATCTGTGTTCTGTAGTGTGATTATTCTCATTTCCTTTTTTTTTTTTGGATTTCTCGCCATATTCTCGGTCCTATAGTGTGAGTTTTGAATTTTCCTTGTTTTTCAGGTTTTCTTGCCATATGAGGGGTCCTTCAGTGTGAATTTTTAATTTTCCACTTTTTTCATGATTCTTCCCCATATTCTGTTTCCGATAGTGTGAATTTTTAATTTTCACGTTTTTTCAGGGTTTATTGGCATATTCTCGGTCCAGCAGTGTGATTTTCTTATTTTCCACGATTTTCAAGTTTTTTCGCAATTCTTGGGGTACTTCACTGTGAGTTTTTAATTTTCTACTTTTTTCAGGGTTTCTCGCCATATTCTGGGTCCTACACAGTGTATTTTTAATTTACCACGTTTACAGGGTTTCTAGGCACATTATGGGTCCTACAGTGTGATTTTCTCATTTGACGCTTTTCAAGTTTTTTCGCAATCTGGGTCCTACAGTTTGATTATTCTCATTTTCCAACTTTTTCAGTTTTTCTGGCCATATTCGGGGTCCTTCAGTGTGAATTTTTAATTTTCTACTTTTTTCAGGTTTTTTCGCCATATTCTGGGTCCCTCAGTGTGAGTTTTTAATTTTCCTCGTTTTTCAGGTTATCTCTACATATTCTGGGTCCTTCAGTGTGAATTTTTAATTTTCCATTTTTTTTGGTTTTTTTCGTCATATTCTGGGACCTACACTGTGATTTTCTCATTTCCACGTTTTTCAGGTTTTCTTGCCATATTCCAGGTCCTTCAGTGTGAATTTTTAATGTTCAAGTTTTTCAGTATTTCTTTCCATATTTTGCGTAATACAGTGTGAATTTTTAATTTTCCACTTTTTTCATGGTTTCTCGCCATATTCTTTGGCCGACAGTGTGAATCGTTAATTTTCACGTTACTCAGGGTTTCTCGGCATATTCTGTGTCCTACAGCGTGTATTTTTAATTTTCCACGTTTTTCAGGGTTTTTTGTCATATTCTGGGTCCTACAGTGTGATTTTTCTCATTTACGACATTTTTCAGGTTTTTTCCCAATTCTGGGTCCTACAGAGTGATTTTCTCATTTTCCACCTTTTTCAGGATTTCTCGCCATATTAGGGGTCCTTCAGTGTGAGTTTGTAATTTTCTACTTTTTTTAGGGTTTCTAGCCATATTCTGGGTCCTACAGCGTGTATTTTTAATTTTCCACATTTTTTCAGTATTTCTCAACATATTCTGTGTCCGACAGTGTGAATTTTTAATTTTCCCGTTTTTCAGGGTTTCTCTGCATATTCTGGGTCCTGCCGTGTGATTTTCTCATTTTCCACCTATTTCAGGTTTTCTCGCCATATTTGGGGTCCTTCAGTATGATTTTTTACTTCTCTAATTTTTCAGGGTTTCTCTCCATATTCTGGGTCCTATAGCATGTATTTTTAATTTTCCACATTTTTCAGGTTTTCTAGCCATATTTGGGGTCCTTCAGTGTGAGTTTGTAATTTTCTCCATTTTTCAGGGTTTCTCTCCATATTCTGAGTCATAGAGCGTGTATTTTTAATTTTCCATGTTTTCAGGGTTTCTAGGCATATTCTGGGTCCTACAGTGTGATTTTCTCATTTTCGATGTTTTTCAAGTTCTTTCGCAATTCTGGGTCTTTCAGTGTGAATTTTTAATTTTCTACTTTTTTCAGGTTCTCTCTCCATATTTGGGGTCCTTCAGTGTAAGTTTATAATTTTCTAAATTTTCAGGATTTCTCAACATATTCTGTGTCCTAGAGCTTGTATTTTTAATTTTCCACGTTTTTCAAGTTTTTTCGTCATATTCTGGGTCCTGCAGTGTGATTTCTCATTTTCCACGTTTTTCAAGTTTTTCATAATTCTGGGTGTGATTTTCTCATTTTTAAACTTTTTCAGGTTTTCTCGCCATATTTGGGGTCCTTCCGTGTGATTTTTTACTTTTCTAATTATTCAGTGTTTCCTCGATATATTCTGGGTCCTACAGCGTATATTTTAATTTTCCACGTTTTCAGGGGTTTCTCGGCATATTCTGGGTCCTACAGTGTGATTTTCTCATTTTTGACGTTTTTCAATTTTTTTTTCCAAATCTGGGTTCTGTAGTGTGATTATTCTCATTTTCCATCTTTTTCAGGATTTCTCGCCATATTCTGGGTCCTATAGTGTGAGTTTGAATTTTCCTTGTTTTTCAGGTTTTCTCGCCATATGAGGGGTCCTTCAGTGTGATTTTTTAATTTTCCACGTTTTCATTATTTCTCGCCATATACTGGGTAATACAGTGTGAATTTTTAATTTTCCACTTTTTTCATGATTCTTGCCATATTCTGTGTCCGACAGTGTGAATTTTTAATTTTCACGTTTTTCAGGGTTTATCGGCATATTCTGGGTCCAGCAGTGTGATTTTCTCATTTTCCACGTTTTTCAAATTTTTTTCGCAATTCTTGGGGTACTTCACTGTGAGTTTTTAATTTTCTACTTTTTTCAGGGTTTCTCGCCATATTCTGGGTCCTACACCGTGTATTTTTAATTTACCACGTTTTGAGGGTTTCTCGGCACATTATGGGTCCTACAGTGTGATTTTCTCATTTTCGACGCTTTTCAAGTTTTTTCGCAATTCTGGGTCCTACAGTGTGATTATTGTCATTTTCCACCTTTTTCAGTTTTTCTGGCCATATTCCAGGTCCTTCAGTTTGAATTTTTAATTTTCACGTTTTTCAGTATTTCTTTCCATATTTTGCCTAATACAGTGTGAATTTTTAATTTTCCACTTTTTTCATGGTTTCTCGCCATATTCTTTGTCCGACAATGTGAATGGTTAATTTTCACGTTATTCAGGGTTTCTCGGCATATTCTTTGTCCTACAGCGTGTATTTTTAATTTTCCACGTTTTTCAGGGTTTTTCGTCATATTCTGGGTCCTACAGTGTGATTTTTCTCATTTACGACTTTTTCAGGTTTTTTTCCCAATTCTGGGTCCTACAGAGTGATTTTCTCATTTTCCACCTTTTTCAGGATTTCTTGCCATATTAGGGGTCCTTCAGTGTGAGTTTGTAATTTTCTACTTTTTTCAGGGTTTCTAGCCATATTCTGGGTCCTACAGCGTGTATTTTTAATTTTCCACGTTTTTCAGTATTTCTCGCCATATTCTGTGTCTGACAGTGTGAATTTTTAATTTTCACGTTTTTCAGGGTTTCTCTGCATATTCTAGGTCCTGCCATGTGATTTTCTCATTTTCCACGTTTTTCAAGTTTTTGCGTAATTCTGGGTCCTACAGTGTGATTTTCTCATTTTCCACCTATTTCAGGTTTTCTCGCCATAGTTGGGGTCCTTCAGTGTGAATTTTTTACTTTTCTAATTTTTCAGGGTTTCTCTCCATATTCTGGGTCCTACAGCGTGTATTTTTAATTTGCCACGTTTTTCAGGGTTTCTCAGCATATTCTGGGTCCTACAGTGTGATTTTCTCATTTTCGACGTTTTTTCAATTTTTTTTTTTCCAAATCTCGGTCCTACAGTGTGATTATTCTCATTTTCCACCTTTTTCAGGTTTTCTCGCCATATTCTGGGTTCTACAGTGTGAGTTTTGAGTTTTCTCCTTTTTCAGGTTTTCTTGCCATATTCTGGGTCCTACATAGTGAGTTTTGAATTTTCCTCGTTTTTCAGGTTTTATTGCCATGTTCTGGGTCCTTCAGTGTGAATTTTTAATTTTCTACATTTTTCAGGTTCTCTCGCCATATTTGGGTTTCTTCAGTGTGAGTTTTTAATTTTCTAATTTTTCAGGGTTTCTCGACATATTCTGTGTCCTACAGCGTGAGTTTTGAGTTTTCCTCGTTTTTCAGGTTTTCTCGACATATGCCTGACTCTTTAGTGTTAATTTTTAATTTTCCACGATTTTCAGGTTTTTCCGTCATATTCTGGGTCCTACAGTGTGATTTTTCTCATTTCCACGTTTTTCAGCTTTTCTTGACATATTCCAGGACTTCAGTGTGAATTTAAATTTTCCACTTTTTTCAGTATTTCTTGCCATATTCTGTGTCCAACAGTGTGAATTTTTAATTTTCACGTTTTTCAGGGTTTATCGGCATTTCTGGGTCCTGTAGTGTGATTTTCTCATTTTTCCACGTTTTTCAAGTTTTTTCGTAATTCTGGGTCCTACAGTGTGATTTTCTCATTTTCAACCTTTTTCAGGTTTTCTCGCCATAATTGGGGTCCTTCAGTGTGATTTTTTACTTTTCTGATATTTCAGGGTTTCTCGCCATATTCTGGGTCCTACAGCGTGTATTTTTAATTTTCCACGTTTTTCAGGGTATCTCGGGCATATTCTGGGTCCTAGAGTGTTATATTCACATTTTCGACGTTTTTCAATTTTTTTTTTCAAATCTGGGTCCTACAGTGTGATTATTCTCATTTTCCACCATTTTCAGGTTTTTCCATCATATTCAGGTTCCTACAGTGTGATTTTCTAATTTCCACGTTTTTCAGGTTTTCTTGACCTATTCCAGGTCCTTCAGTGTGAATTTTTAATTTTCCACGTTTTTCATTATTTCTCGCCATATTCTTTGTCCGACAGTGTGAATTTTTAATTTTCACGTTTTTCAGAGTTTCTCTGCATATTCTGGGTTCTGCAGTGGGATTTTCTCATCTTCCAACTTTTTCAGGTTTTCTAGCCATATTTGGTGTCCTTCAGTGTGAATTTGTAATTTTCTAGTTTTTTCAGGGTTTCTCTCCGTATTCTGCATCTTACAGCATGTATTTTTAATTTTCCACGTTTTCAGGGTTTCTTGGCATATTCTGGGTCCTACAGTGTGATTTTCTCATTTTCCACTTTTTTCAAGTTTTTTTGCAATTCTGGGTCCTTCAGTGTGAATTTTTAATTTTCTACTATTTTCAGGTTCTCTCGCCATATTTTTTGGTCCTTCAGTGTGAGGTTTTTATTTTCTTATTTTTCAGGGTTTCTCGACATATTCTGTGTCCTACATCGTGTATTTTTAATTTTCCACGCTTTTCAAGTTTTTACTTCATATTCTGGGTCCTACATTGTGATTTTCTATTTTTCCACCTATTTCAGGTTTTCTCGCCATATTCTGGTTCCTACAGTGTGAGTTTTGAATTTTTCTCATTTTTCAGGTTTCCTAGCCATATTCCGGGTCCTTCAGTGTGAATATTTTAATTTTCCACGTTTTTCAGTATTTCTCGCCATATTCTGGGTAATACAGTGTGAATTTTTTAATTTTTACATTTTTCAGGGTTTCTGGGCATATTCTGGGTCTTGCAGTGTGATTTTCTCATTTTCCACTTTTTTCGAGTTTTTTCGTAATTCTGCGTCCTACAGTGTGATTTTCTCATTTTACAACTTTTTAAGGTTTTCTCGCCATATTTAGGGTCCTTCAGTGTGATTTTTTACTTTTCTAATTTTTCAGTGTTTCTCTACATATTCTGTGTCCTTCAACGTGTATTTTTAATTTTCCTCGTTTTTCAGGGGTTTCTAGGCATACTCTGGGTCCTACAGTGTGATTTTCTCATTTTCGACGTTTTTCACTTTTTTTTTTTTTCCAAATCTGGGGTCCTACATTGTGATAATTCTCACTTTCCACCTTTTTCAGGTGTTCTCGCCTATATTCTGGATCCTACAGTGTGTTTTTGAATTTTCCTCATTTTTCAGTTTTTCTCGCCATATGCCGGGTACTTCAGTGTGAATTTTTAATTTTTCCACGTTTTTCAGGTTTTTCCGTCATATTCTGGTTCCTACAGTGTGATTTTCTCATTTCCACGTTTTTCAGGTTTTCTTCATATATTCCAGGTCCTTCAGTGTGAATTTTTTAATTTTCCACGTTTTTTAGGTTTTTCCATCATATTCTGGGTCCTACAGTGTGATATTCTCGTTTCCAAGTTTTTCAGGATTCTTGCCATATTCCAGGTCCTGCAGTGTGAATTTTTAATTTTCCACGTTTTTCAGGTTTTTCCGTCATATTCTGGGTCCTACAGCGTGAATTTTTAATTTTCTACTTTTTTCAGGTTTTCTTGCCCGATTCTGCGTCCTTCTGTGTGAATTTTTAATTTTCCTCTTTTTTCAGGTTTTATTGCAATATTCCGGGTCCTTTAGTGTGAATTTTTAATTTTCTACTTTTTTTATGTTCTCTCGCCATATTTAGGGTCCTTCAGTGTGAGTTTTTAATTTTCTAATTTTTCAGGGTTTCTCGACATATTCTGTGTCCTACAGCGTGTATTTTTAATTTTCCACGTTTTTCAGGTTTTTTTCGTCATATTGTGGGTCCTACAGTGTGATTTCCTCATTTTCTACATTTTTCAAGTTTTTTCGAAATTCTGGGTCCTAAAGTGTGATTTTCTCAATTTCCACCTTTTTTAGGGTTTCTCGGCATATTCTGGGTCCTACAGTGTGATTTTCTCATTTTCGATGTTTTTCACTTTTTTTTTTCCAAATCTGGGTCCTACATTGTGATAATTCTCACTTTCCACCTTTTTCAGGTTTTCTCGCCTTTACTCTGGATCCTACAGTGTGTTTTTTGAATTTTCCTCGTTTTTCAGGTTTTTCTCGCCATATGCCAGGTACTTCAGTGTGAATTTTTAATTTTCCACGTTTTTCAGGTTTTCCGTCATATTCTGGGTCCTACAGTGTGATGTTCTCATTTCCACGGTTTTCAGGTTTTCTTCACATATTCCAGGTCCTTCAGTGTGAATTTTTAATTTCACGTTTTTCAGCATTTCTCGGCATATTTTGGGTCCTACAGTGTGAATTTTTAATTTTCTACTTTTTTCAGGTTTTCTTGCCATATTCTGGGTCCTTCAGTGTGAATTTTTAATTTTCCTCTTTTTTCAGGTTTTATTGCCATATTCCCGGGTCCTTTAGTGTGAATTTTAAAATTTTCTACATTTTTTAGGTTCTCTCGCCATATTTAGGGTCCTTCAGTGTGAGGTTTTAATTTTCTAATTTTTCAGGGTTTCTCGACATATTCTGTGTCCTACAGCGTGTATTTTTAATTTTCCACGTTTTTCAGGTTTTTTTCGTCATATTGTGGGTCCTATAGTGTGATTTCCTCATTTTCTACATTTTTCAAGTTTTTTCGAAATTCTGGGTCTTAAAGTGTGATTTACTCAATTTCCACCTTTTTCAGGTTTTCTTGCCATATTCTGGGTCCTACAGTGTGATTTTCTATTTTTCGACGTTTTTCAAGTTTTTTCGCAATTCTGGGTCCTACAGTGTGATTATTCTCATTTTCCACCTTTTTCAGGTTTTCTCGCCATATTCGTGATACCTCAGTGTGAATTTTTAATTTTCTTTTTCAAAGTTTCTCGCCATATTATGGGTCCTAGAGCGTGTATTTTTAATTTTCCACGTTTTTCATGGTTTCTGGGCATATTCTGGGTACTACAGTGTGATTTTCTCATTTTCGATGTTTTTCATGTTTTTGTAATTCTGGGTAATAAAGTGTGAATATTCTCATTTTCTACCTTTTTCATGTTTTCTCGCCATATTCAGGGTCCTTCAGTGTGAGTTTTTAATTTTCTACTTTTTTGAGCGTTTCTTGCCATATTCTGGGTGCTACAGAGTGTATTTTTAATTTTCCACGTTTCTCAGGGTTTCTCGCCATATTCTGGGTCCTACAGTGTGATTTTCTCATTTTCCATGATTTTCATGTTTTTTTCGCTATTCTGGGTCCTACAGTGTGATTATTCTCATTTTCCACCTCTTTCAGGTTTTCTCGCCATATTCGGGGTCCTTCATTGTGAGTTTTTAATTTTCTACTTTGTTGAGGGTTTCTTGCCATATTCTCGGTGCTACAGAGTGTATTTTTAATTTTCTACGTTTCTCAGGGTTTCTCGCCATATTCTGGGTCCTAAAATGTGATTTTCTCATTTACGACGTTTCAAGTATTTTCGCAATTCTGGGTCCTAATCTGTGATTATTCTCATTTTCCACATTTTTCAGGTTTTCTTGCCATATTTGGGGTTCTTCAGTGTGAGTTTTTAATTTTCTACTTTTTTGAGGGTTTCTTGCCATATTCTGGGTACTACAGAGTGTATTATTAATTTTCCACGTTTCTCAGGGTTTCTTGCCATATTCTGGGTCCTACAGTGTGATTTTCTCATTTACGATGTTTTTCAAGTTTTATTTTTGTGCAATTCTGGGTCCTACACTGTGATTATTCTCATTTTCCACCTTTTCAGGTTTTCTCGCCATATTCCGGGTACTTCAGTGTGAATTTTTAGTTTTCTACTTTTTTCAGGGTTTCTCGCCATATTCCGGGTCCTTCAGTTGAATTTTTAATTTTCACGTTTTTCAGGGTTTCTAACGATATTCTGGGTCCGATAATGTGAATTTTTAATTTTCACGTTTTTCAGGGTTTCTCGGCATATTCTAGGTCCTGGAGTGTGAATTTTTAATTTTCACGTTTTTCAGGATTTCTCTAAATATTCTTGGTCCTGCAGTGTGATTTTCTCATTTTCCACTTTTTTCAAGTTTTTTTGTAATTCTGGGTCCTACTGTGTGATTTTCTCATTTTCCACCTTTTTCGGGTTTTCTTGCCATATTTGGGGTCCTTCAGTGTGAGTTTTTATTTTTCTACTTTTTTCAGGATTTCTTGCCATATTCTGGATCCTACAGTGTGATTTTCTCATTTTCCACCCTTTTCAGGTTTTTCTGGTCATGTTTGGGCTCCTTCACTGTGAGTTTTTAATTTCCTACTTTTTTATTAAGTGTTTCTCGCCATATTCTGGGTCCGTTAGTGTGAATTATTAATTTTCACGTTTTTCACATTTTCTCGGCATATTCTGGATCCTGCAGTGTGATTTTCTCATTTTCCACCTTTTGCAGGGTTTCTCGCCATATTTGGGGTCCTACAGTGTGAGTTTGTTATTTTCAACTTTTTTCAGGGTTACACGCCATATTCTGGGTCCTACAGCATGTATTTTTAATTTTCCACGTTTTCAGGGTTTCTAGGCATAAGCTGGGTCCTACAGATTGATTATTCTCATTTTCCACCCTTTTCAGGTTTTCTTGCAATATTCGGGGTCCTTCAGTGTGAATTTTTAATTTTCTACTTTTTCAGGTTTTCTCGCCATATGCTGGGTCCTACTGTGTGATTTTTCTCATTTCCCTGTTTTTCAGGGTCACTTGCCGTATTCCAGGTCCTTCAGTGTGAATTTTTTTCCACGGTTTTCAGTATTTCTCGCCATATCTGGGTAATAAATTGTGAATTTTTAATTGTCCACTTTTTTCATGGTTTCTCACCATATTCTGTGTCCGACTGTGTGAATTTTTAATTTTCAGGTTTTTCATGGTTGTTCGGCATATTCTGGTTTCTGCAGTGTGATTTTCTCATTTTCCACATTTTTCAAGTTTTTTCATATTTCTGGGTCCTACAGTGTGATTTTCTCTTTTTTCACCTTTTTCATGTTTTCTTGCCATATTTGGGGTCCTTCAGTGTGAGTTTTTACATTTCTAATTTTTCAGGGTTTCTCGACATATTATGGGTCCTACAGCGTGTATTTTTAATTTTCCACGTTTTTCAGTGTTTCTCAGCATATTCTGGGTCCTACAGTGTGATTTTCTCAATTTTGAAATTTTTCAAGTTTTTTCACATATCTTGGTCCTACAGTGTGATTATTCTCATTTTCCAACTTTTTCAGGTTTTCTAGCCATATTCTGGGTCCTACAGTGTGAATTTTGAATTTTCCTCGTTTTTCAGGTTTTCTCGCCATATTCTGGGTCCTTCACTGTGAATTTTTAATTTTCCACTTCTTTCAAGTTTTTTGTAATATTATGGGTCCTACAGTGTGATTTTCTCATTTTCCACCTTTTTCAGGTTTTCTCGCCATATTCGGGGTCCTTCAATGTGAGTTTTTAATTTTCTACTTTTTTCAGGGTTTCTCGCCATATTCTGGGTCCTACAGAGTGTATTTTTAATTTTCCACGTTTTTCAAGGTTTCTCGGCATATTCTGGCTCCTACAGTGTGATTTCCCATTTCCTCGTTTTTCAGGTTTTCTTGCCATATTCCAGGTCCTTCAGTCTGAATTTTTAATTTTCCACGTTTTTCAGTATTTCTCGCCATATTCTGGGCACGTTTTTCAAGTTTTATCGCTATTCTGTGTCCTACAGTGTGATTATACTCATTTTCCACCTTTTTCAGGTTTTTTGCCATATTCGGTGTCTTTCAGTGTGAGTTTTTAATTTTCTACTTTTTACTGTGTTTCTTGCAATATTCTGGCTCCAAAAAGCATATTTTTATTTTTTCTCGTTTTTCAGGGTTTCTTGGCATATTCTGGGTCCTACAATGTGATTTTCTCATTTTCCACTTTTTTTAAGTTTTTTCGCATTTCTATGTCCTACAGGTTGATTTTCTCATTTTCCACATTTTTCAGGTTTTCTCGCCATATTCCGGGTCCTTCAGTGTGAGTTTTTAATTTTCTACTTCTTTCAGGGTTTGTTGCCATATTCTGAATCCTACAGCGTGTATTTTTAATTTTCCACGTTTTCAGGGTTTCTGGCATATTCTGGCTCCTACTGTGCGATTTTCCAATTTTTGACTTTTTTCAAGTTTTTTTCCCCAATTCTCCGTCCTACAGTGTGATTTTCTCATTTTCCACCTTTTTCAGGTTTTCTCAGCATATTCTGGGTCCTGCAGTGTGAAATTTTAATTTTCCACGTTTTTCAAGGTTTTTTTCCATATTCTGGTCCTATAGTGTGAATTTTTATTTTTCAATATTTTTCAGTGTTTATCATCATATTCTGGGTCCTACAGTGTGAATTTCTCATTTTCCACCTTTTTCAGGGTTTCTTGCCATATTCTAGGTTTTTCAGTGGGCGTTTTTAATTTTCCATGTTTTTAAGTTTTTTTTTCATCATATTCTCAGTCCCACAGTGTGATTTTTTCATTTTCAAACTTTTTCAGGTTTTCTCGGCATATTCTGGTTCCTACAGTGTGAATTTAATTTTCCACATTTTTCAGTGTTTCTCGCCATATTCTGGGTCCCACAGTGTAAATTTTTAATTTTCCACGTTTTTAAGGTTTTTTTTTTGGTAATATTCTTGGTCCGACAGTGTGAATATTTAATGTTTCACTTTTTTCAGCGTTTCTCGGCATATTCTGGGTCCTACCGTGTGATTTTCTCATTTTCCACATTTTTCAAGTTTTTTCGTAATTCTGGGTCCTACAGTGTGATTTTCTCATTTTCCACCTTTTTCAGCCTTTCTAGCCATTTTTCGGGTCCTTCAGTGTGAGTTTGTAATTTTCTAAGTTTTTCAGGGTTTCTCGCCGTATTCTGGGTCCTAAACGTTGTATTTTTAATTTTTCACGTTTTCAGGGTTTCTTGGCATATTCTGGGTCCTACAGTGTGATTTTCTCATTTTCGATATTTTCAAGTTTTTTCGTAATTCTGGGTCCTACAGTGTGATTTTCTCATTTTCCACCTTTTTCATGTTTTCTCGCCATAATTGGGGTTCTTCAGTGTCAGTTTGTAATTTTCTACTTTTTTCAGGGTTTCTTGCCATATTTGGGGTCCTTCAGTGTGAGTTTTTAATTTTCTACTCTTTCAGGGTTTCTTGCCATGTTCTGGGTCCTACAGTGTGTATTTTTCATTTTCGACGTTTTTCAGATTTTCTCACAATATTCTGGGTTCTTCAGTGTGAATTATTAATTTTTCAAGTTTTACAGGTTTTTTCTTCATATTCTGGGTCCTACACTGTGATTTTTCTCATTTCCACGTTTTTCAGGTTTTCTTGCCATATTCCAGGTCCTTCAGTGTTAATTTTTAATTTTCCACGTTTTCAGGGTTTCTCGGCATATTCTGTGTCCTGCAGTGTGATTTTCTCATTTTTATGGTTTTTCAAGTTTTTTGGCAATTCTGGGTCCTACAGTGTGATTATTCTCATTTTCCACCTTTATCAGGTTTTCTCGACATATTTGGGGTCTTTCAGTGTGAATTTTTAATTTTCTACTTTTTTCAAGGTTTCTCGCCATATTCTGTGTCCTTCAGTATGAGTTTTTAATTTTCCTCGTTTTTCAGGTATTCTCGCCATATTCCGTGTCCTTCACTGTGAATTTTTTAATTTTCCACATTATTCAGGTTTTTTCGTCATATTCTGGGTCTTACAATGTGATTTTCTCATTTTCCTCATTTTTCAGGTTTTTTCGCCATATTTGGGGTCCGTCAGTGTGAATTTTTAATTTTCTACTCTTTCATGGTTTCTCGCCGTATTCTGGGTCATTCAGTGTGAGTTTTTAATTTTCCTCGTTTTTCAGGTATTCTCACCATATTCTGGGTCCTTCAGTGTGAATTTTTATTTTTCCACGTTTTTCAGGTTTTTTCGTCATATTCTGGGTCCTACAGTGTGATTTTCTCATTTCCAATTTTTCAGGTTTTCTTGACATATTCCAGGTCCTTCTGTGTGAATTTTTAATTTTCCACATTTTTCAGGTTTTTTCGTCATATTCTGGGTCTTACAGTGTGACTTTCTCATTTTCCAAATTTTTCAGGTTTTCTCGACATATTTGGGGTACTTCAGTGTGAGTTTTTAATTTTCTACTTTTTCAGGGCTTCTCTCCATATTCTTGGTCCTACAGCTTGTATTTTTAATTTTCCAGGTTTTCAGGGAATCTAGGCATATTCTGGGTCCTGCAGTGTGATTTTCTCATTTTTGAGGTTTTTCAAGTTTTTTCCCAATTCTGGGTCCCTCAATGTGATTATTCTCATTTTCCCCATTTTTCAGGTTTTCTCGCCATATTTGGGGTCCTTCAGTGTGAGTTTTTAAATTTCTACTCTTTCAGGGTTTCTCGCCATATTCTGGGTCCTTCAGTGTGAGTTTTTAATTTTCCTCGTTTTTCAGGTTTTTTCACCATATTCCGGATCCTTCAGTGTGAATTTTTAATTTTCCACCTTTTTCAGATTTTTTCTCATATTCTGGGTCCTACAGTGTGATTTTCTCATTTCCACTTTTTCAGGTTTTCTTGCCATATTCCATGTCCTTCAGTGTGAATTTTTAATTTTCCACGTTTTTTAGTATTTCTCGCCATATTCTGGGTAATGCAGTGTGAATATTTAATTTTCCACTTTTTTCATGGTTTCTCCCTTATTCTGTGTCTGACAGTGTCAATTTTTAATTTTCATGTTTTTCAATGTTTCTCGGCATATTCTGGGTCCTGCAGTGTGATTTTATTATTTTGGACGTTTTTCAAGTTTTTTCGTAATTCTGGGTCCTACAGTGTGATTTTCTCATTTTCCAACTTTTTCAGGTTTTCTGGCCATAATTGGGGTTCTTCAGTGTCAGTTTGTAATTTTCTACTTTTTTCAGGGTTTCTTGCCATATTTGGGGTCCTTCAGTGTGAGTTTTTAATTTTCTACTCTTTCAGGGTTTCTCGCCATAAACTGTGTCCTATAGTATGTATTTTTCATTTTCCACGTTTTTCAGGTTTTTTTCTTCATATTCTGGGTCCTACACTGTGATTTTCTCATTTCCACGTTTTCAGGTTTTCTTGCCATATTCCAGGTCCTTCAGTGTGGATTTTTAATTTTCCACGTTTTTCAGTATTTCTCCCCATATTATGGGTAATACAGTGTGAATTTTAATTATCCACTTTTTTTCATGGTTTCTCGCCATATTCTGTGTCCAACAGTGTGAGTTTTTAATTTTCACGTTTTTCAGTGTTTCTTGAAATATTCTGGGTCCTGCAGTGTGATTTTCTTATTTTCCACCTTTTTCAGGTTTTCTCCCCATATTTGGGGTCCTTCAGTGTCAGTTTGTATTTTTCTACTTTCTTCAGGGTTTCTCACCATATTCTGGATCCTACAGTGTGATTTTCTCATTTTCAACCTTTTTCAGGTTTTCTCGCCATGTTTGGGCTCCTTCACTGTGAGATTTTAATTTTCTACTTTTTTATTAACTTTTTCTCGCCATATTCTGGGTCCGTTAGTGTGAATTTTTAATTTTCACGTTTTTCACATTTTCTCGGCATATTCTTGCACCTTTTTCAGGATTTCTCGCCATATTTGGGGTCCTACAGTGTGAGTTTGTAATTTTGAACTTTTTTCAGGGTTTCTCGCCATATTCTGGGTCCTACAGCATGTATTTTTAATTTTCCACGTTTTCATGGTTTCTGGGCAAAATCTGGGTCCTACAGTGTGATTATTCTCATTTTCCACCTTTTTCAGGTTTTCTCACCATATTCGGGGTCCTTCAGTGTGAATTTTTAATTTTCTACTCTTTTCAGGTTTTCTCGCCATATTCTGTGTCCTTCAGCGTGAGTTTTTAATTTTACACGTTTTCAGGGTTTCTGGGCATAATCTGGGTCCTACAGTGTGATTATTCTCATTTTCCACCTTTTTCAGGTTTTCAAACCATATTCGGGGTCTTTCAGTGTGAATTTTTAATTTTCTACTTTTTTCAGGTTTTCTCGCCATATTCTGTGTCCTTCAGTGTGAGTTTTTTATCTTCCTCGTTTTTCAGGTTTTTCGCCATATTCCGGGTCCTTCCGTGTGATATTTTAATATTTTATCTTTTTCAGGTTTTTTCGTCATATTCTGGGTTATACTGTGTGATTTTCTCATTTCCATGTTTTTTCAGGGTCTCTTGCCGTATTCCAGGTCCTTCATTGTGAATTTTTTCCCACGGTTTTCAGTATTTCTCTCCATATCTGGGTAATGAAGTGTGAAATTTTAATTGTCCAGTCTTTTCATGGTTTCTCACCATATTCTGTGTCCAATAGTGTGAATTTTTAATTTTCAGGTTTTTCATGGTTGTTCGGCATATTCTGGTTTCTCCAGTGTGATTTTCTCATTTTCCACGTTTTTCAAGTTTTTCCGTATTTTGGGTCCTACAAGTGTGATTTTCTCATTTTCGATGTTTTTCATGTTTTTGTAATTCTGGGTAATACAGTGTGATTATTCTCATTTTCTACCTTTTTCATGTTTTCGTGCCATATTCGGGATCCTTCAGTGTGAGTTTTTAATTTTCTACTTTGTTGAGGGTTTCTTGCCATATTCTCAGTGCTACAGAGTGTATTTTTAATTTTCCACGTTTCTCAGGGTTTCTCCCCATATTCTGGGTCCTAAAATGTGATTTTCTCATTTACGACATTTTTCAAGTATTTTCGGAATTCTGGATCCTACACTGTGATTATTCTCATTTTCCACATTTTTCAGGTTTTCTTGCCATATTTGAGGTCCTTAAGTGTGAGTTTTTAATTTTCTACTTTTATGAGGGTTTCTTGCCATATTCTGGGTACTACAGAGTGTATTATTAATTTTCCACCTTTCTCAGGGTTTCTTGCCATATTCTGGGTCCTACAGTGTCTGTCTGTCTCTCTGTGTGTCTGATCCCCTGGAACTGTAGATGGGCCACCATATAGTTGCTGGTAGTTGATCCCAGGTTCTCTGGAAGAGGAGACAATGCTGTTAATTGTTGAGCCCTTTCAGTGGCTCCACCTATCTTTAAATTTTTAGAAGTATATGTTAGGCTGTGTTTATGTACATCATATGCAGACCATAAGAGGGATTTAGATTCTCCAGGATCTGACACCCTCTTCTGGAGTGTCTGAAGACAACTAGAGTGTACTTATATCTAATAAATAAATAAATAAATAAATAAATAAATAAATAAATAAATGAATAAACATTATTTTAAAAGGATAAGAAAGAAAGAAAGAACAGGCAGGCCTGCCCTCCTTATCTCTGTCTGTCTGTCTGTCTGATCCCCTGGAACTGGAGATGGGCCACCATATAGTTGATGGTAGTTGATCCCATGTTCTCTGGAAGAAGAGACAATGCTGTTAATTGTTGAGTCCTTTCAGTGGCCCCACCCATCTTTAAATTTTTAGAAGTATATGTGAGGCTCTGTTTATGTACATCATATGCAGACCATAAGAGGGATTTAGATTCTCCAGAAGATGACACCCTCTTCTAGAGTGTCTGAAGACAGCTACAGTGTACTTATATCTAATAAATACATAAATAAATAAATAAATAAATATTTTTTTTTAAAGTATAAGAAAGAAAGAATGACCAGGCAGGCCTCCATCCTTATCTCTGTCAGTCTGTCTGTCTGTCTCTCTGAACCCTTGGAACTGGAGATGGGCCACCATATAGTTTCTGTTAGTTGATCCCAGGTTCTCTGGAAGAGGAGACATTGCTGTTAATTGTTGAGCCCTATCAGTGGCTCCACCTATCTTTAAATTTTTAGAAGTATATTTTAGGCTGTGTTTATGTACATCATATGCAGACCATAAGAGGGATTTAGATTCTCCAGAATTTGACACCCTCTTCTGGAGTGTCTGAAGACAACTACAGTGTACTTATATCTAATAAATACATAAATAAATAAATAAATAAATAAATAAATAAATAAATAAACATTATTTTAAAACGAAAAGAAATAAAGAAAGACCAGGCAGGCCTGCCATCCTTATCTCTGTCTGTCTGTCTGTCTGTCTGAACCCCTGGAACTGGAGATGGGCCACCATATAGTTGCTGGTAGTTGATCCCAGGTTCTCTGGAAGAAGAGACAATGCTGTTAATTGTGAGCCCTTTCAGTGGCCCCACCCATCTTAAATTTTTAGAAGTGTATGTGAATCTGTGTTTATGTCCATCATATGCAGACCATAAGAGGGATTTATATTCTACAGAATCTGACACCCTCTTCTAGAGTGTCTGAAGACAACTACAGTGTACTTATATCTAATAAATACATAAATAAATAAATAAACATTTTTTAAAAAGGATAAGAAAGAAAGAAAAACCAGGGAGGCCTGCCACCCTTGTCTGTCTGTCTCTTTGTCTGCCTGATCCCCTGGAACTGGAGATGGGCCACCATATAGTTGCTGGTAGTTGATCCCAGGTTCTCTGGAAGAGGAGACAATGCTGTTAATTGTTGAGCCCTTTCAGTGGCCCCCCACATCTTTAAATTTTTAGAAGTATATGTGAGGCTGTGTTTATGTACATCATATGCAGACCGTAAGAGGGATTTATATTCTCCAGAATCTGACACCCTCTTCTGGAGTGTCTGAAGACAGCTACAGTGTACTTATATATAATAAATAAATAAATAAATAAATAAATAAATAAATAAATAAACATTTTTTAAAAAGGATAAGAAAGAAAGTAAAAACAGGCAGGCCTGCAATCCTTGTCTGTCTGTCTGTCTGTCTGTCTGATCCCCTGGAACTGGAGATGGGCCACCATATAGTTGCTGCTAGTTGATCCAGGTTCTCTGGTATAGGAGACAATGCTGTTAATTGTTGAGCCGTTTCAGTGGCCCCACACATCTTTAAATTTTTAGAAGTATATGTGAGGCTGTGTTTATGTACATCATATGCAGACCATAAGAGGGATTTAGATTCTCCAGAATATGACACCCTCTTCTGAAGTGCCTGAAGACAGCTACAGTGTACTTATATCTAATAAATACATATATAAATAAATAAACATTTTTAAAATGTATAAGAAAGAAGGAAAAACCAGGCAGGCCTGCAATCCTTGTCTGTCTGTCTCTATGTATGTCTCTCTGATCCCCTGGAACTGGAATTGGGCCACAATATAGTTGCTGGTAGTTGATCCCAGGTCCTCTGGAAGAGGAGACAATGCTGTTAATTGTTGAGCCCTTTCAGTGGCCCCACCCATCTTTAAATTTTTAGAAGTATATGTGAGGCTCTGTTTATGTACATCATATGCAGACCATAAGAGGGATTTAGATTCTCCAGAAGATGAGACCCTCTTCTAGAGAGTCTGAAGACAGCTACAGTGTACTTATATCTAATACATACATAAATAAATAAATAAATAAATAAATAAATAAATAAATATTTTTTTAAAAGTATAAGAAAGAAAGAATGACCAGGCAGGCCTCCATCCTTATCTCTGTCAGTCTGTCTGTCTGTCTCTCTGATCCCTTGGAACTGGAGATGGGCCACCATATAGTTTCTGTTAGTTGATCCCAGGTTCTCTGGAGGAGGAGACATTGCTGTTAATTGTTGAGCCCTTTCAGTGGCTCCACCTATCTTTAAATTTTTAGAAGTATATTTTAGGCTGTGTTTATGTACATCATATGCAGACCATAAGAGGGATTTAGATTCTCCAGAATTTGACACCCTCTTCTGGAGTGTCTGAAGACAACTACAGTGTACTTATATCTAATAAATACATAAATAAATAAATAAATAAATAAATAAATAAATAAATAAACAAAAATTATTTTAAAAGGATAAGAAAGAAAGAAAGACCAGGCAGGCCTGCCATCCTTATCTCGGTCTATCTGTCTGTCTGTCTCTCTGATCCCCTGGAACTGGAGATGGGCCACCATATAGTTCCTGGTAGTTGATCCCAGGTTCTCTGGAAGAAGAGACAATGCTGTTAATTGTGAGCCCTTTCAGTGGCCCCACCCATCTTAAATTTTTAGAAGTGTATGTGAATCTGTGTTTATGTCCATCATATGCAGACCATAAGAGGGATTTATATTCTCCAGAATCTGACACCCTCTTCTAGAGTGTCTGAAGACAGCTACAGTGTATTTATATCTAATAAATACATAAATAAATAAATAAACATTTTTTAAAAAGGATAAGAAAGAAAGAAAAACCAGGGAGGCCTGCCACCCTTGTGTGTCTGTCTCTTTGTCTGCCTGATCCCCTGGAACTGGAGATGGGCCACCATATAGTTGCTGGTAGTTGATCCCAGGTTCTCTGGTAGAGGAGACAATGCTGTTAATTTTTGAGCCCCTTCAGTGGCCCCACACATCTTTAAATTTTTAGAAGTATATGTGAGGCTGTGTTTATGTACATCATATGCAGACCATAAGAGGGATTTAGATTCTCCAGAATCTGACACCCTCTTCTGGAGTGTCTGAAGACAGCTAGAGTGTACTTATATATAATAAATAAATAAATAAATAAATAAATAAATAAATAAACATTTTTAAAAAGGATAAGAAAGGAAGTAAAACCAGGCAGGCCTGCAATCCTTGTCTGTCTGTCTGTCTGTCTGTCTGATCCCCTGGAACTTGAGATGGGCCACCATATAGTTGCTGCTAGTTGATCCCAGGTTCTCTGGTAGAGGAGACAATGCTGTTAATTGTTGAGCCGTTTCAGTGGCCCCACACATCTTTAAATTTTTAGAAGTATATGTGAGGCTGTGTTTATGTACATCATATGCAGACCATAAGAGGGATTTAGATTCTCCAGAATATGACACCCTCTTCTGAAGTGCCTGAAGACAGCTACAGTGTACTTATATCTAATAAATACATATATATATAAATAAACATTTTTAAAATGTATAAGAAAAAAAGAAAAACCAGGCAGGCCTGCAATCCTTCTCTGTCTGTCTGTATGTATGTCTGTCTGATCCCTGGAACTGGAATTTGGCCAAAATATAGTTGCTGGTAGTTGATCCCAGGTCCTCTGGTAGAGGAGACAATGCTGTTAATTGTTGAGCCCTTTCAGTGGCCCCACACATCTTTAAATTTTTAGAAGTATATGTGAGGCTGTGTTTATGTACATCATATGCAGACCATAAGAGGGATATAGATTCTCCAGAATCTGACACCCTCTTCTGGAGAGTCTGAAGCTAGCTACAGTGTACTTATATCTAATAAATACATAAATAAATAAATAAATAAATAAATAAATAAATAAATAAATAAATAAACATTTTTAAAAAGTATAAGAAAGAAAGAAAGACCAGGCAGCCCTGCCACCTTGTCTTTCTGTCTGTCTGTCTGTCTATCTGTCAGATCCCCTGGAACTGGAGATGGGCCACCATATAGTTGCTGGTAGTTGATCCCAGGTTCTCTGGAAGAGGGGACAATGCTGTGAATTGTTGAGCCCTTTCAGTGGCCCCACACATCTTTAAATTTTTAGAAGTATATGTGAGGCTGTGTTCATGTACATCATATGCAGACCATAAGAGGGATATAGATTCTCCAGAATCTGACAACCTCTTCTGGAGAGTCTGAAGACAGCTACAGTGTACTTATATCTAATAAATACATAAATAAATAAATAAATGAATAAATGAATAAATAAATAACTAAACATTTTTTAAAAAGGATAAGAAAGAAAGAAAAATCAGGCAGGCCTGCCATCCTTATCTCTGTCTGTCTGTCTGTCTGTCTTATCCCCTGGAACTTGAGATGGGCCACCATATAGTTGCTGGTAGTTGATCCCACGTTCTCTGGAAGAAGAGACAATGGTGTTAATTGTTGAGCCCTTTCAGTGGGCCCACCCATCTTTTAATTTTTAGAAGTATATGTGAGGCTGTGTTTATGTACATCATATGCAGACCATAAGAGGGATTTAGAATCTCCAGAAGATGACACCCTCTTCTAGAGTGTCTGAAGACAGCTACAGTGTACTTATATCTAATAAATACATAAATAAATAAATAAATAAATAAATAAATAAATAAATATTTTTTTAAAAGTATAAGAAAGAAAGAAAGACCAGGCAGGCCTCCATCCTTATCTCTGTCAGTCTGTCTGTCTGTCTGTCTGATCCCTTGGAACTGGAGATGGGCCACCATATAGTTGCTGTTAGTTGATCCCAGGTTCTCTGGAAGAGGAGACAATGCTGTTAATTGTTGAGCCCTTTCAGTGGCTCCACCTATCTTAAATTTTTAGAAGTATATGTTAGGCTCTGTTTATGTACATCATATGCAAACCATAAGAGGGATTTAGATTCTCCAGAATTTGACACCCTCTTCTGAAGTGTCTGAAGACAACTAGAGTGTACTTATATCTAATAAATAAATAAATAAATAAATAAATAAATAAATGAATAAATAAATAAATAAATAAATAAATAAACAAACATTATTTTGAAAGGATAAGAAAGAAAGAAAGACCAGGCAGGCCTGCCGTCCTTATCTCTGTCTGTCTGTCTGTCTGTTTGTATGTCTGATCCCCTGGAACTGGAGATGGGCCACCATATAGTTGCTGGTAGTTGATCCCAGGTTCTCTGGAAGAAGAGACAATGCTGTTAATTGTTGAGCCCTTTCAGTGGCCCCACCCATCTTAAATTTTTAGAAGTGTATGTGAATCTGTGTATATGTCCATCTTATGCAGACCATAAGAGGGATTTAGATTCTCCAGAATATGACACCCTCTTCTAGAGTGTCTGAAGACAGCTACAGTGTACTTATATCGAATAAATACATAAATAAATACATAAACATTTTTTAAAAAGGATAAGAAAGAAAGAAAAATCAGGCAGGCCTGCAATCCTTATCTCTGTCTGTCTCTCTGTCTGTCTTATCCCCTGGAACTTGAGATGGGCCACCATATAGTTGCTGGTAGTTGATCCCACGTTCTCTGGAAGAAGAGACAATGCTGTTAATTGTTGAGCCCTTTCAGTGGGCCAACCCATCTTTTAATTTCTAAAAGTATATGTGAGGCTGTGTTTATGTACATCATATGCAGACCGTAAGAGGGATTTATATTCTCCAGAAGATGACACCCTCTTCTGGAGTGTCTGAAGACAGCTACAGTGTACTTATATATAATAAATAAATAAATAAATAAATAAATAAATAAATAAATAAATAAACATTTTTTAAAAAGGATAAGAAAGAAAGTAAAAACAGGCAGGCCTGCAATCCTTGTCTGTCTGTCTGTCTGTCTGTCTGATCCCCTGGAACTGGAGATGGGCCACCATATAGTTGCTGCTAGTTGATCCAGGTTCTCTGGTATAGGAGACAATGCTGTTAATTGTTGAGCCGTTTCAGTGGCCGCACACATCTTTAAATTTTTAGAAGTATATGTGAGGCTGTGTTTATGTACATCATATGCAGACCATAAGAGGGATTTAGATTCTCCAGAATATGACACCCTCTTCTGAAGTGCCTGAAGACAGCTACAGTGTACTTATATCTAATAAATACATATATAAATAAATAAACATTTTTAAAATGTATAAGAAAGAAGGAAAAACCAGGCAGGCCTGCAATCCTTGTCTGTCTGTCTCTATGTATGTCTCTCTGATCCCCTGGAACTGGAATTGGGCCACAATATAGTTGCTGGTAGTTGATCCCAGGTCCTCTGGAAGAGGAGACAATGCTGTTAATTGTTGAGCCCTTTCAGTGGCCCCACCCATCTTTAAATTTTTAGAAGTATATGTGAGGCTCTGTTTATGTACATCATATGCAGACCATAAGAGGGATTTAGATTCTCCAGAAGATGAGACCCTCTTCTAGAGAGTCTGAAGACAGCTACAGTGTACTTATATCTAATACATACATAAATAAATAAATAAATAAATAAATAAATAAATAAATATTTTTTTAAAAGTATAAGAAAGAAAGAATGACCAGGCAGGCCTCCATCCTTATCTCTGTCAGTCTGTCTGTCTGTCTCTCTGATCCCTTGGAACTGGAGATGGGCCACCATATAGTTTCTGTTAGTTGATCCCAGGTTCTCTGGAGGAGGAGACATTGCTGTTAATTGTTGAGCCCTTTCAGTGGCTCCACCTATCTTTAAATTTTTAGAAGTATATTTTAGGCTGTGTTTATGTACATCATATGCAGACCATAAGAGGGATTTAGATTCTCCAGAATTTGACACCCTCTTCTGGAGTGTCTGAAGACAACTACAGTGTACTTATATCTAATAAATACATAAATAAATAAATAAATAAATAAATAAATAAATAAATAAACAAAAATTATTTTAAAAGGATAAGAAAGAAAGAAAGACCAGGCAGGCCTGCCATCCTTATCTCGGTCTATCTGTCTGTCTGTCTCTCTGATCCCCTGGAACTGGAGATGGGCCACCATATAGTTCCTGGTAGTTGATCCCAGGTTCTCTGGAAGAAGAGACAATGCTGTTAATTGTGAGCCCTTTCAGTGGCCCCACCCATCTTAAATTTTTAGAAGTGTATGTGAATCTGTGTTTATGTCCATCATATGCAGACCATAAGAGGGATTTATATTCTCCAGAATCTGACACCCTCTTCTAGAGTGTCTGAAGACAGCTACAGTGTATTTATATCTAATAAATACATAAATAAATAAATAAACATTTTTTAAAAAGGATAAGAAAGAAAGAAAAACCAGGGAGGCCTGCCACCCTTGTGTGTCTGTCTCTTTGTCTGCCTGATCCCCTGGAACTGGAGATGGGCCACCATATAGTTGCTGGTAGTTGATCCCAGGTTCTCTGGTAGAGGAGACAATGCTGTTAATTTTTGAGCCCCTTCAGTGGCCCCACACATCTTTAAATTTTTAGAAGTATATGTGAGGCTGTGTTTATGTACATCATATGCAGACCATAAGAGGGATTTAGATTCTCCAGAATCTGACACCCTCTTCTGGAGTGTCTGAAGACAGCTAGAGTGTACTTATATATAATAAATAAATAAATAAATAAATAAATAAATAAATAAACATTTTTAAAAAGGATAAGAAAGGAAGTAAAACCAGGCAGGCCTGCAATCCTTGTCTGTCTGTCTGTCTGTCTGTCTGATCCCCTGGAACTTGAGATGGGCCACCATATAGTTGCTGCTAGTTGATCCCAGGTTCTCTGGTAGAGGAGACAATGCTGTTAATTGTTGAGCCGTTTCAGTGGCCCCACACATCTTTAAATTTTTAGAAGTATATGTGAGGCTGTGTTTATGTACATCATATGCAGACCATAAGAGGGATTTAGATTCTCCAGAATATGACACCCTCTTCTGAAGTGCCTGAAGACAGCTACAGTGTACTTATATCTAATAAATACATATATATATAAATAAACATTTTTAAAATGTATAAGAAAAAAAGAAAAACCAGGCAGGCCTGCAATCCTTCTCTGTCTGTCTGTATGTATGTCTGTCTGATCCCTGGAACTGGAATTTGGCCAAAATATAGTTGCTGGTAGTTGATCCCAGGTCCTCTGGTAGAGGAGACAATGCTGTTAATTGTTGAGCCCTTTCAGTGGCCCCACACATCTTTAAATTTTTAGAAGTATATGTGAGGCTGTGTTTATGTACATCATATGCAGACCATAAGAGGGATATAGATTCTCCAGAATCTGACACCCTCTTCTGGAGAGTCTGAAGCTAGCTACAGTGTACTTATATCTAATAAATACATAAATAAATAAATAAATAAATAAATAAATAAATAAACATTTTTAAAAAGTATAAGAAAGAAAGAAAGACCAGGCAGCCCTGCCACCTTGTCTTTCTGTCTGTCTGTCTGTCTATCTGTCAGATCCCCTGGAACTGGAGATGGGCCACCATATAGTTGCTGGTAGTTGATCCCAGGTTCTCTGGAAGAGGGGACAATGCTGTGAATTGTTGAGCCCTTTCAGTGGCCCCACACATCTTTAAATTTTTAGAAGTATATGTGAGGCTGTGTTCATGTACATCATATGCAGACCATAAGAGGGATATAGATTCTCCAGAATCTGACAACCTCTTCTGGAGAGTCTGAAGACAGCTACAGTGTACTTATATCTAATAAATACATAAATAAATAAATAAATGAATAAATGAATAAATAAATAACTAAACATTTTTTAAAAAGGATAAGAAAGAAAGAAAAATCAGGCAGGCCTGCCATCCTTATCTCTGTCTGTCTGTCTGTCTGTCTTATCCCCTGGAACTTGAGATGGGCCACCATATAGTTGCTGGTAGTTGATCCCACGTTCTCTGGAAGAAGAGACAATGGTGTTAATTGTTGAGCCCTTTCAGTGGGCCCACCCATCTTTTAATTTTTAGAAGTATATGTGAGGCTGTGTTTATGTACATCATATGCAGACCATAAGAGGGATTTAGAATCTCCAGAAGATGACACCCTCTTCTAGAGTGTCTGAAGACAGCTACAGTGTACTTATATCTAATAAATACATAAATAAATAAATAAATAAATAAATAAATAAATAAATAAATATTTTTTTAAAAGTATAAGAAAGAAAGAAAGACCAGGCAGGCCTCCATCCTTATCTCTGTCAGTCTGTCTGTCTGTCTGTCTGATCCCTTGGAACTGGAGATGGGCCACCATATAGTTGCTGTTAGTTGATCCCAGGTTCTCTGGAAGAGGAGACAATGCTGTTAATTGTTGAGCCCTTTCAGTGGCTCCACCTATCTTAAATTTTTAGAAGTATATGTTAGGCTCTGTTTATGTACATCATATGCAAACCATAAGAGGGATTTAGATTCTCCAGAATTTGACACCCTCTTCTGAAGTGTCTGAAGACAACTAGAGTGTACTTATATCTAATAAATAAATAAATAAATAAATAAATAAATAAATAAATAAATGAATAAATAAATAAATAAATAAATAAATAAACAAACATTATTTTGAAAGGATAAGAAAGAAAGAAAGACCAGGCAGGCCTGCCGTCCTTATCTCTGTCTGTCTGTCTGTCTGTTTGTATGTCTGATCCCCTGGAACTGGAGATGGGCCACCATATAGTTGCTGGTAGTTGATCCCAGGTTCTCTGGAAGAAGAGACAATGCTGTTAATTGTTGAGCCCTTTCAGTGGCCCCACCCATCTTAAATTTTTAGAAGTGTATGTGAATCTGTGTATATGTCCATCTTATGCAGACCATAAGAGGGATTTAGATTCTCCAGAATATGACACCCTCTTCTAGAGTGTCTGAAGACAGCTACAGTGTACTTATATCGAATAAATACATAAATAAATACATAAACATTTTTTAAAAAGGATAAGAAAGAAAGAAAAATCAGGCAGGCCTGCAATCCTTATCTCTGTCTGTCTCTCTGTCTGTCTTATCCCCTGGAACTTGAGATGGGCCACCATATAGTTGCTGGTAGTTGATCCCACGTTCTCTGGAAGAAGAGACAATGCTGTTAATTGTTGAGCCCTTTCAGTGGGCCAACCCATCTTTTAATTTCTAAAAGTATATGTGAGGCTGTGTTTATGTACATCATATGCAGACCATAAGTGGGATTTAGATTCTCCAGAAGATGACACCCTCTTCTAGAGTGTCTGAAGACAGCTACAGTGTACTTATATGTAATAAATAAATAAATAAATAAATAAATAAATAAATAAATAAATATTTTTAAAAAAGTATAAGAACGAAAGAAAGACCAGGCAGGCCTCCATCCTTATCTCTGTCTGTCTGTCTGTCTGTCTGATCCCTGGAAATGGAGATGGACCACCATATAGTTGCTGGTAGTTGATCCCAGGTTCTCTATAAGAGGAGACAATGCTGTTAATTGTTGAGCCCTTTCAGTGGCCCCACCCATCTTAAATTTTTAGAAGTGTATGTGAATCTGTGTTTATGTCCATCATATGCAGACCATAAGAGGGATTTATATTCTCCAGAATCTGACACCCTCTTCTGGAGTGTCTGAAGACAGCTACAGTGTACTTATATCTTATAAATACATAAATAAATAAATAAACATTTTTTAAAAAGGATAAGAAAGAAAGAAAAACCAGGTAGGACTGCCACCCTTGTCTGTCTGTCTCTTTGTCTTCCTGATCCCCTGGAACTGGAGATGGGCCACCATATAGTTGCTGGTAGTTGATCCCAGGTTCTCTGTTAGAGGAGACAATGCTGTTAATTTTTGAGCCCTTTCAGTGCCCCCACACATCTTTAAATTTTTAGAAGTATATGTGAGGCTGTGTTTATGTACATCATATGCAGACCATAAGAGGGATTTAGATTCTCCAGAATCTGGCACCCTCTTCTGGAGTGTCTGAAGACAGCTACTGTGTACTTATATGTAATAAATACATAAATAAATAAATAAATAAATAAACATTTTTTTTTAAAAGTATAAGAAAGAAAGAAAGACCAGGCAGGCCTCCATTCTTATCTCTGTCTGTCTGTCTGTCTGTCTGATACCCTGGAACTGGAGATGGGCCACCATATAGTTGCTGGTAGTTTATCCAAGGTTCTGTGGAAGAGGAGACAATGCTGTTAATTGTTGATCCCTTTCTGTGGCCCCACCCATCTTTAAATTTTTAGAAGTATATGTGAAGCTGTGTTTATGTACATCATATGCAGACCATAAGAGGGATTTAGATTCTCCAGAATCTGACACCCTCTTTTGGAGTATCTGAAGATAGCTACAGTGTACTTATATCTAATAAATAAATAAATAAATAAATAAATAAATAAATAAACATTTTTTAAAAAGGATAAGAAAGAAAGAAAGACCAGGCAGGGCTGCCATCCTTATCTTTGTCTGTCTGTCTGTCTCTCTGTTTGTCTGTCTGTCTGATCTCCTGGAACTGGAGATGGGCCACCATTTTGTTGCTGGTAGTGAAAGACTCCAGGACTCCCAAAGGGAGGCACTTACTCAAGCCTCGGGTCAGCCGAGCACCCAAGAAGACACTGAGACCGAACTTAAGATGTATAGAGAGTAAGATTTAATACAGCAACGACAAGAAAGCACACAAAAAGCACATATACCAGATATCTGGGGTCGAAACTCATGCAGCCAGCAAGGTGCAGAGGAGATTCGGCAATTGGCCCAGACTTGTCACAGGCTTTTATAGGAGAAGGGTAAGGAGAAAAGTACAAGTTTTACGTCACCAAGGTGTTCTGCCAAGGAGCTTTACATAACCAAGGGGTCGTGTCCTATATTTTGGCAATGTACTCGATCTATTGGAACATTCTGGGGTAGTACCAGGAGGCCCCTATCTCAAAAATGTTCTTGGAACAGTCTTCAGTTAGGAGGGGTTGGACTGAGTTCGCTCCAGGAGACCCTTATCTCAGAAATGCTCCTGGAACCGTTCTCACTTGGGAGGGGTCGGACTCTGGGGTGAAGAGTTCAAGAATGTACTCTGAGGTAAAAAGTTCAGGTGTGTTCCGGGAACAACCTCTAGATGGGAGGGGTAAGAGAACTCTGAGTTGGAGAGTTCATGGAGAGTTCAGCTTTTCTTCTTTCATTCCCCCCTTCTTTTAGTGAATAGCTCTAATCTTAGAGCGAGTCCTGCATTTATCCCCCTCCACAGAGTCCAATCTCTTTCTGTTTTGTAACATCACTTTGGACAGGGAAGTCAAAAATAGACCGTTTTATAGTTCTAAGATCAACATCCATAGCTGTACATAACCAACAGGATTGAGTCATATTAGGATTAGTTCTAAAACTTAAGAAAGCTCTTAGTCTATGTGGCCATTGGGGAGGTCGTGGCCAGCAGGGGATGAGATGGCCACATTATTTTTGTGGTAGTTCTGATTTTTTAGATGGCGCTGTAGATGGCCTTCCTTAGCGTAGGCCTTGTGGCACAGGTGGCATTCATAGAGCCGGCCCCCTGTGTGCAGATGCATATGGTTTTTGAGGTCGTAGTTATGCAGGAAGCGGGCTGGACAGTGGGGGCATGAGTAGGGTCGCTCTCCTGTGTGCTCTCGCATGTGGATCTTCAGCTTATCATTCCTGGTGAAGCGGATACCGCAGACCTCACAGGCAAAAGGCTTTTCACCATTGTGGGTCCTTATGTGCCGAGGCAGTTTGCCTGCCCCGTGGATTATCTTGTGACAGACTGGGCACTCTTGGGGCATCTGTGAAAGGCGTTTAGGCACTAGCTTGTTTTGGTCATTTAGGCCTGGTGTCAGGGCATCCTGGTGCAGCGAACTTAGGTAAGCCCTCAGGTCAGGGTCAATGAGATCTTCATCTGAGCCCAGCTCTTCTGATGATAGTGGAGGTTCGTTACTCTGGGCCAGCCCGTAGCCTGGTGGGTTGAGCATTTTTGAGGTTGAGGCTGTGGGGGTGGCAGTGGCAAAAGCCTCCAGGTACTGTCGGGCTCGCTCACAGTCATCTTTATCTGGGCTGGGGGCTTCCAGTCCACTGCCTTGCAAAATCTCCAAGCAAGTAGTGACGACACATGGGATTTCCAGTAGCCGAGCAGCTTGGAGTACAGCCGGCACATTGGCGTTGCTGGTGGTCAGTGTGGCTGTGTAAGCAAACTCGAGCAGGGCACTTAGGGCCTCCGGCCCTACAAAGTTCAGCTCACACACACTGGCTTTTGCTCCCCCAGAAGCCGTTTCAACACTCTCTGTTTTTATTACTGTTCTCTCTCTCTCTTCTGTAAAGAGCCTCTTGAAGTAGTGGCTACAGGCAGCCAGCACAGCCCTGTGGGTTTGGTACTCAAAACCCTGTGTCCTGATGGTGAGGTCGCACAGATGACCCAGCTGGCGCTGCTCGTTTAGGCAGCTCAGGAGCTCGCTGCTGTGATCTGGGAATGGGATTCCAATTAGGTCATCCTCGGGGCTCCCCATCTTTTTCTTTTTAGTCGTTGGGTCTGTTTGCTGGAGCTGGGCAACAGAGCAGGGTGTAGAAAGAGTCAACACAGGGATCCAATATCCTGCTAGACTTAGTCAAGGGGGGGCGGTCCCCCATGTAGAATTTCATAAGAAGTAAGACCGAAACGTCCAGGTGTGTTTCGGACTCTGAGAAGCACAAAGGGAAGGAGGGTCACCCAGTCTTTACCGTCAGTCTCAATAGCTAGTTTAACAACATAGGTTAAGACAGTGATGGGCATAGGAGTCTCATAAAGGATCTTAAACAGAGTAAAACTGAATCAAGAAATAGGGCATAGGGAAGGAACACCAAGTCCATGCCAGTCTCCACGATTAATTTTATCAAGGTCTGTCTTAGAGTTTTAGACTAATTTTTATCTATCCTGAGCTCTGAGGTCTATACACACAATGTAATTTTTATTTGACCTCTAAATGCTTGGCCACACCCTGACTTACCTGGGCAACAAAGCAGGGCCATTATCTGACACTATTGCCTTTGGCACTCTGAACCTTGGAAAAATTTTCTTTAATAATCTTCTTGATGACTATGTGAGCAGTCTCATTTATCCATATTGAGAACGTCTTCTGCAAATGTCAACAGCTTTCTTTGTTTGTATTGTTCCATACAGTGGCAAAAGCATACCTGCTGTCAGTGTCATTTATAAAGCTTGTATCAAAACCACAAGTTCAGCTTTCTGGGCTGAAGTCCCTATAGGGAGGCTGCTGGCCTAGATCACCTGCTTTTTGTCCACTGCTGCACTGCTGTCCCCGCCTTCTGCTTACCTTTAACCATGAGGCCACTGCCATCCGTGTACCAGTTTAAACTTTCAGGCCAAGGCTGATTTGATCTTTACCTGCTGAGGTAAGTAGCCCCCTCTGTTGGTAGGTGGCCCCATGGATATGAGCTGCTTTCCATCTGCTACTGCTGCTCCTGTGACAAAGCTGCTGCCATCCGTGTACCAGGCAGGCACACCAAGGCTGATCAGTCAGATCTCTCCTTGTTCCAGTTTCATCAGCACATTGATGTACAGGAGTGGAGTCATCCGCCAAGGGGAGGTGGCAGGATTGAGGATGGCAGGTGGAGCAAAAGTTACTCAATCATTCAGCAACAAATTCTGGTAGTGGGTATAGTCACATGCTGACCCAGGGTAAGCTTGTCAGGGTCTTTAACAAGCAGGGCCATTGCAGCTCATCAACATATAAGGTAAAAGGCTTAGTCAAATCTGGCAAAGCCAGAGCGGGGGCTGCAAGCAGGGCTGCCTTTATGCTGTCAAAGGCTTTTTGGTGTTTCTCAGTCCAGGTGAATGGGACTTTTTCTTTAGTCCAGAGTCTGCAAAAGCCCACCGTCCCCAGAAACTCACGTACTTGGCGCGGGGTGGTGGGGGTTGGGATCAGCATCACAGTCTTTTTTCTTGGCTTCGGTGAGCCACCGCTTTCCGTCGTTTTGGCACCTCGGTAACTGAGCTTTCTTAGCCGATACCCGATACCCCAACTCACCCAGTTCATTCAGGAGCTTCTAGGAGGGCCAGAATTTCTTCTTTGTCTTTGATGTCTCTGCCTTCAGCCAACCGCAGGGCTTGGGTTAGCGCCAGGAGTTCAGCCTTCTGAGCCAAAGTTCCTTCTGCTAGAATGTCAGAGCAGTGATGAGTAGGTGAAGACTCAGCAGGTTAGCAGGGGAAGTGAAGGTCACTTGTTCTGTCAACAAAAAGCTCTAATAATGTGTCCATCAGTCAGGGAAACAATTGGATCATGTGTCCCTGACCAAAAGCCATTATGTGCAGACAAGCAGGCCATCCCTCAGTCACCAGGTCTAATTTTTCCAAGTGCCACTGGTCTTTTAGGGTCCCAATTTCTGAGTAAGAACCTCTTTGGCAATACTTTTGTTCTCAGTCACATTTAGGAGTCCCAAAGTTGGGGACAACATTAGGGCAGTCTCAATAGCATCTAAGGCCATCCAAGGTTGTTCTTTATTTCTTATACGAAGGGCTGTTTATCTTTTTAATGCAGCAAAACCTGGAATCCACAGTTTGCAAAGACCTGTAGTGTCCAGGGACCTTTTAAACTTGCTTTGCATTGGTCAGTGGAGGAATATGAAAACACAGTCTCTTTTTAGCTGCATCAACAGGTAGGCCACCAGTCTCTTTACTTATAGCCACGAACAGGTGAAGGGTTTTGTCTTGAGGGGGGGGGGCTCCTCTTCTTTTTGTTAGGACAGTCTCTCACCCAGTGCTCTTCTTTTTCAACAGCAAACACTCTGATCTTTAGCCAAAAGCTTTCTTTTTTCTTGTTGCCAGGTACTAAGTTTTCTAGTTTCCCTGACGTTTGTGACCAGCATTTCATTTCTCTTATCTTTTTTAGAAAATTTTCTGGCTCCTTATTTCTTACAGATCATCTCTAAGTGCTAGTATTATTAGCAAGTGTCACTTTGCTAGGTTCTAGTCTTTGTCATTTATCTCTCTTTGCTCCTATTTCTTAACTGCAATGGAGATCTCATATAATGTCTCTCTTTCTATCTATATATATCTCTTTCTTGTCTTTGCTTACTTTGAATGTTATCTAATTATTACATCTATATTCTGTCACTTAACTTTTTTCATAGTTTACCTCTTTTTACTGTTAACCTATTTCTTTTGAGTCTGCTGAAGCTTTGCTCTCAGTTCTTCTTTGCAGACCTCTATCCTTCATCAGAGCCTGGCAGTTAGACTCGTAGGTGCTCCTTACCTTGTATATCTCCCTCACCGGAGCTTAAAACAGATTCACTGCTAGCAGCTCAGGGCGATGCCTGAGAAGAGAAAACACACGGGGCAGAGAAGGGGGTGCAGCTCTTACATCTGGCTGCACACTGATATCTCAAAATGAACACAATTTTTTCTGTTAACAGTTAACAAGAGACAGGATACAGGGGACAGGGAAATGAGAAGCAACCAGGGAACCTTGTGGCGTCCTCAGATCAGACGCGGCAACCCGCTGAACTCAAGCATACTAGTCAGCGGAGGGAAAGAAACTAACCAGGATTTTCTCAGTAACGGCGAATGGACAGGGAGGAGCCAAGCGCCGAGTCTCCGCCGCGCCACGGCGAAATGTGGGAGTGGCAAACAAACACTGGCAGGGAGGGGGAATTTAACCACTTGTTTTCCGGCATGGCTTGAGCCCCCGGAGGCGGCGGCGTCCGCCACCCCACACACAGGCATCCACGGAGCTCTCTTGGCCAGAGGCAACGGCGGCCTCCCGAGCTTTGGAAACGCAAGGCGCCTGCGCGGCAGGGCGGGGGAACTTCTCTGTGTGCCCCACGGCGGGCGCGCAGACACAAGGGAGTGCGGGCAGACTCCAGGGGGAAGCCAAAGGAGGGACGGCGGCCACAGTTGGCCCCTCCCCAGCTGTGGCAGGCTTCACGGCTATTCCGGGGCGCCAGGCGGGTCTGACAGGCCGCCGCACTTACTATCAGCATTTTACAACTCACTCGCAGGGCACAGACAGCCTCCGTTGCTGCTGTGTCTGCAGAACTCAGAACCTCAGCACCACTGCTGCAGCTCTGGATTTCAGAGCTCTTTTGAGCAGCCTGGGGAGGACCGGCCTGGTGGTTTTTTTTTCTCTTTTTTTCCTTTTTTTAAAACCATTGCTGACAAATTCTGTCCTGACATCAGTCCAAGTCTACAGTCGGCAAAGGGTTAACACACACACACACACACACACAGTCTGTCACGTGACCAAAACACAACCAGCCAAACGCCACTTTCTGACGGGGTCGGATTCTACATTGACTCTTTTTCCTGATAGGGGTGGGATTCCACATCCACTCCCGCTCTGGCAGAGAGAACACTCTCTCTCTCTCCTTCACTCTGCCAGGCAACAGCCAGGTCTTTTTGACTGTTCTGTACCCTGGGCACTCCTTCCAGGGTCTCCCTTGAAACATCTTTTTGGGGTGCAGACTGTGAGGCCATAGACAGCCGTCCTCTCACAGCCACTGCCAGAATAAACCCACAATCTCAGAATACACAAATGCAGCAGTTCCACACTTACACACCCAGCAGATTGTCCCATTTCTAGAATAATAGCAAACACAACAAGAGCAGACACAAGACTTGAGACAAAAAGAAAAAACCAAAAACGGCGGCGACCTCGCGTCGCCCACAGGCAACTTACAGAATCAGATGGCCTTTCCAAGGCCGGCCGGCTTAGACCTTCCACCAAAGTGATGGTCTCTCGGCCTTCAGAGGGGTCCGCCAAGCGTCCTTGGCCCTCCCCTTGTCTTCCTGGGGCGTCCCCCAGGGCGATCGGACGGGGGGCACCAGACACGTCTATCTCTACCCACCCCGCGCTCTCTATTGAGACCTGCCTGGTCTCCAGCTCCCGGAGCACGGTCTCTGGTGCTCGTACTGAGCACAGAGCGTCACGCAAAACCAGAACTGCGATCGCACCAGATACAGATTCAGATGGCCTCTCCAAGGCCCACAGATTGAGACTCTCCTGGTCTCCAGAAACAGAACACAGACACCAGACCAAACAGAACAGTAAATCTTACTTCTGAGTGGGTCCAGGACTTCTGGTGGTCGCGCTGATTCCCGGCCAACGCACCAAATGAAAGACTCCAGGACTCCCAAAGGGAGGCACTTACTCAAGCCTCGGGTCAGCCGCGCACCCAAGAAGACACTGAGACCGAACTTAAGATGTATAGAGAGTAAGATTTAATACAGCAACGACAAGAAAGCACACAAAAATCACAAATACCAGATATCTGGGGTCGAAACTCATGCAGCCAGCAAGGTGCAGAGGAGATTCGGCAATTGGCCCAGACTTGTCACAGGCTTTTATAGGAGAAGGGTAAGGAGAAAAGTACAAGTTTTACGTCACCAAGGTGTTCTGCCAAGGAGCTTTACATAACCAAGGGGTCGTGTCCTATATTTTGGCAATGTACTCGATCTATTGGAACATTCTGGGGTAGTACCAGGAGGCCCCTATCTCAAAAATGTTCTTGGAACAGTCTTCAGTTAGGAGGGGTTGGACTGAGTTCGCTCCAGGAGACCCTTATCTCAGAAATGCTCCTGGAACCGTTCTCACTTGGGAGGGGTCGGACTCTGGGGTGAAGAGTTCAAGAATGTACTCTGAGGTAAAAAGTTCAGGTGTGTTCCGGGAACAACCTCTAGATGGGAGGGGTAAGAGAACTCTGAGTTGGAGAGTTCATGGAGAGTTCAGCTTTTCTTCTTTCAATCCCAGGTTCTCTGGAAGATGAGTCAGTGCTGTTAATTGTTGAGCCCTTTCAGTGGCCCCACCCATCTTTAAATTTTTAGAAGTATATGTGAGGCTGTGTTCATGTACATCATATGCAGACCATAAGAGGGATATAGATTCTCCAGAATCTGACACCCTCTTCGGGAGTGTTTGAAGACAGCTACAATGTACTTAAATCTAATAAATACATACTTAAATTAATAAACATTTTTAAAAAGGATAAGAAAGAATGAAAGACCAGGTAGGCCTGCCATTCTTAACTCTATCTGTCTGTATGTCTCTCTGTCTGTCTGATCCCCTGGAACTGGAGATGGGCCACCATATAGTTGCTGGTAGTTGATCCCAGGTTCTCTATAAGAGGAGACAATGTTGTTAATTGTTGATCCCTTTCATTGGCCCCACACATCTTTAAATTTTTAGAAGTAAATGTGAGGCTGTGTTTATGTACATCATATGCAGACCATAAGAGGGATATAGATTCTCCAGAATCTGACACCCTCTTCTGGAGTGTCTGAAGACAGCTACAGTGTACTTATATCTAATAAATACATAAATAAATAAATAAATAAATAAATAAACATTTTTTAAAAGGGATAAGAAATAAAGAAAAACCAGGCAGGCCTGCCATCCTTGTCTGTCTTTCTCTCTGTCTGTCTGTCTTGCCTAGCCCCTTGAGTAGCCTAGCCTAGTCCCTTGCCTTGACTAGCCCAGCCCCTTGCCTAGCCTAGCCTAGCCCAGCCCTGCCTTGCCTAGCCCTGCCTATCCCTGTCTTTAACCAGGCTGGCCTCGAAATCAGAAACTGACTGCCTCTGCCTCCAGAGTGCTCTCATTAAGAGCTCGAGCCACCACTGACTGTTGGGTTTTCTAAGTCTTACATAGGTATGGTCTGTTTCTCAGCTGTGAAACCCTAATTAACACATGTAGTCTGTCCTAGGTCAGCCATAGCTACAGACTGAGGCCTTTTCTAAAACAAAACAAAAGAAAACAAAAAATAGAAATAATAAAATAAATAAATTAAGCAACCACATGATATCTTTCCTTTCTTTCAATGATACTAAGAGCTTGAAGCAGTTCACCCATGAGACCTCAGCTCCGGACATTGAGGCTCTTTCCCTAACAAGTATTATGGCTGAACATGAGGGGTTCTACTGCTGATTTGGGTCCCCCACTTTAAAAAAATAGTTGTTTTCAAAGGCTGCAGGTTCTTAGCCCTGTTCCTTGTTACAGTTGAGTCACAGCCCTGAAAGTTCAGTGGTAGTTAAAGGCACTGAGAAGGGCTTCCTATAGACATCAAAGACCAAGTCTTTGTTTTTAAAAAGTTAATCTGGATTCCCCCACCCCCTGGCATCCTTAGAATGCCTAGAAAGGAAGGCAGGGACCTGGGCAGAAGGGTGCAAGGCTACTGGTGTTTGTAAGTGGTAACAGAAAGCTTTCTCTTGTTGGTACCCTACCCCAAGTTACACTGTCACTTCTTTTTCCTAGTTGTTGTTTTGTCGGTTTGTATTCTCAACATAGACCCTTTCCCTTCCTAACCTTGGCTGTCCTGAACCTTACTGTCCTTGAACTCAGTGATTTGCCTGTCTTGCTGGGATGAAACTGTGAGCTACCATCCAGAAGGAAGCACCCTGCTGAGGTTAGATTGGGGTCTCTTCCATTTTCCTCTATGAACATGCATATGGCAGGCCTGTTCTTTCTTTTTTACTTTTCCTTTTCTTTTTAAAGATTTATTTATTTATTATATTTAAGTATGCTGTAGCTATCTTCAGACAGTCCAGAAGAGGGTGTCAGATTCTGAAGAATCTAAATCATTCTTATTGTCTGCATATGATGTATATAAACACAGCCTCACATAAACTCAAAAAAAAAAAAAAGAAAGAAAGAAAGATGTGGCTACAGAGAGGGCTCAACAATTAAGAGCATTGTCTCCTCTTCCAGAGAACCTGGGCTCAATTACCAGTATTATATATGGTGGCCCATCTCCAGTTCCAGGGGATCTAATACTCTGTTCTGGAGTCTGTGGGCACAGCATACACATGCAAAACATTCTTACACAATCATTGAGAGAGGAGAGAGAGGGGTTGAGAGAGAGGGTAGGTAATCATACCTCCTGACGAGTTTGAAGACCTGAGCTTCATCACTCACAGAAATAAATAAATGCAAAATATTTTTTTATAAATAAACTCTGCCATTGCCCTTTAAAAATTCCTAGAAAACAAGTTTTATAAGCAACAGTTATATTTACTATATCTAAAGGACAGTCATGAGCATATTCAATAAATAGAAAAAGGCCTACTAGTCTTAGAAATGGAAAAGAAAAACCAAGGAAGGTTTGCAATTACATAATGAGGCAGCTCAGCCCAGCTCTAAGGTTGGAAATAAGACTCGAGAATAGGATACACCTGAAGACAGCCAGCCATTGTTTTTTGTTTTGGAGGCTGAAAGGATACACCTGAAGACAGCCAATGCTGTGTGATGGTGATCTGGTATTTTTTTTTAATTTTTAAAAACGTTAACACTTTTTATAAAACTTTTATAAAAACTTTTTCTTTCTTTCTTCCTTTCTTCTTTCCTTACCCTAGCCCCTACCCTAGCCCTGTCTTTCACCAGGGTGGCCTCGAACTCAGAAACTGACTGCCTCTATCTACAGAGTGCTCTCATTAAGAGCTTGAGCCACCACTGAATGTAGGGATTTCTAAGCCTTACCTTGCTCTTGGTGTCTATTCTCAGCTGTGAAACCCTAATTAACACAAGTAGGCAGTCCTGGGTCAGCCAGAGCTACAGACTGAGGACTTCTCTAAAAACAAATAAAACAAAACAAAACAACAAATAGAAATAATAAAATACAAAAATTAAGCAAACACAGCATAGCTTTTCTCTCTCTAGGTGGTACTCAGAAATTCCAGCAGTTGGCCTGTGACACCTCAGCTCAGTATATGTGAGGCTGTGTTTATGTACATCCTATGCAGACCATAAGAGGGATTTACATTCTCCAGAATCTGACACCCTCCTCTGGAGTGTCTAAAGAAAGCTACAGTGTACTTATATCTAAGAAATACATAAAAAATAAATAAATAAATAAATAAATATTTTTTAAAAAGGATAAGAAAGAAAGAAAGACCAGGCAGGCCTGCCATCCTTATCTCTGTCTGTCTGTCTGTCTGTCTGTCTGATCCCCTGGAACTGGAGATGGGCCACCTTGTAGGTGCTGGTAGTTGATCCCAGATTCTCTGGAAGAGGAGACAATGCTGTTAATTGTTGAACCATTTCAGTGGCCCCATCCATTTTTAATTTTTAGAAGTATATGTGAGGCTGTGGTTATGTACATCATATGCAGACCATAAGAGGGATTTAGATTCTCCAGAATCTGACACCCTCTTCTGGAGTGTCTGAAGACGGCTACAGTGTACTTATATCTAACAAATACATAAATAAATAAATAAATAAAGATTTTTTAAGTATAAGAAATAAAGAAAGACCAGGCAGGCCTCTCTGTCTGTCTGTCTGTCTGATCCCCTGGAACTGGAGATGGGCCACCATAAGGTGCTGGTAGTTTATCCCAGGTTCTCTGAAAGAGGAGACAATGCTGTTAATTGTTGAGCCCTCTCAGTGGCCCCACACATCTTTAAATTTTTAGAAGTATATGTGAGGCTGTGTTTATGTACATCATATGCAGACCATAAGAGGGATTTTGATTCTCCAGAATCTGACACCCTCTTCTGGAGTGTCTGAAGAAAGCTACAGTGTACTTATATCTAATAAATACATAAATAAATATATAAATAAACATTTTTTAAAAAGGATAAGAAAGAAAGAAAGACCAGGCAGGCCTGCCATCCTTAGCACTGTCTGTATGTCTGTCTGTCTGATCCCCTGGAACTGGAGATGGGCCACCATATAGTTGCTGGTAGTTGATCCCAGGTCCTCTGGAAGAGGAGACAATGCTGTTAATTGTTGAGCTTTTAGAGTGGCCCCACCCTTCTTTAAATTTTTAGAAGTATATGTGAGGCTGTGTTTATGTACATCATATGCAGACCATAAGAGGGATTTTGATTCTCCAGAATCTGACACCCTCTTCTGGAGTGTCTGAAGAAAGCTACAGTGTACTTATATCTAATAAATACATAAATAAATATATAAATAAACATTTTTTAAAAAGGATAAGAAAGAAAGAAAGACCAGGCAGGCCTGCCATCCTTAGCACTGTCTGTATGTCTGTCTGTCTGATCCCGTGGAACTGGAGATGGGCCACCATATAGTTGCTGGTAGTTGATCCCAGGTACTCTGGAAGAGGAGACAATGCTGTTAATTGTTGAGCTTTTAGAGTGGCCCCACCCTTCTTTAAATTTTTAGAAGTATATGTGAGGCTGTGTTTATGTACATCATATGCAGACCATAAGAGGGATTTAGATTCTCCAGAATCTGACACCCTCTTCTGTAGTGTCTGAACAGCTACAGTGTACTTATATCTACTAAATACATAAATAAATAAATAAATAAACATTTTTTAAAAAGGATAAGAAAGAAAGAAAGACCAGGCAGGCCTGCCATCCATATCTCTGCCTGTCTGTCTGTCTGTCTATCTGATCCCCGGGAACTGGAGATGGGCCACCATATAGTTGCTGGTAGTTGATCCAAGGTTCTCTGGAAGAGGAGACAATGCTCTTAATTGTTGCGCCCTTTCAGTGGCCCCACACTTCTTTAAATATTTAGAAGTATATGTGAGGCTGTGTTTATGTACATCATATTCAGATTATAAGAGGATTTAGATTCTCCAGAATCTGACACCCTCTACTGGAGTGTCTGAAGACAGCTACAGTGTACTTATATGTAATAAATAAATAAATAAATAAATAAACATTTTTTAAAAAGGATAAGAAACAAAGTAAGACCAGGCAGGCCTGCCATCCTTATCTCTGTCTGTCTGTCTGTCTGTCTGATCCCCTTGAACTGGAGATGGGCCACCATATAGTTGCTGGTAGTTGATCCAAGGTTCTCTGGAAGAGGAGACAATGCTCTTAATTGTCGAGCCCTTTCAGTGGCCCCACACTTCTTTAAATATTTAGAAGTATATGTGAGCTGTGTTTAAGTACATCATATTCAGATTATAAGAGGATTTAGATTCTCCAGAATCTGACACCCTCTACTGGAGTGTCTGAAGACAGCTACAGTGTACTTATATATAATAAATAAATAAATATATAAATAAACATTTTTTAAAAAGGATAAGAAAGAAAGTAAGACCAGGCAGGCCTGCCATCCTTATCTCTGTCTGTCTGTCTGTCTGTCTGATCCCCTGGAACTGGAGATGGGCTACCATATAGTTGCTGGTAGTTGATCCCAGGTTCTCTGGAAGAGTAGACAATGCGGTTAATTGTTGAGCCCTATCAGTGGCCCTACCCATCTTTAAATTTTTAGAAGTATATGTGAGGCTGTGTTCATGTACATCATATGCAGACCATAAGAGGGATATAGATTCTCCAGAATCTGACACCCTCTTCGGGAGTGTTTGAAGACAGCTACAATGTACTTAAATCTAATAAATACATACTTAAATTAATAAACATTTTTTAAAAAGGATAAGAAAGAATGAAAGACCAGGTAGGCCTGCCATTCTTAACTCTATCTGTCTGTATGTCTGTCTGTCTGTCTGATCCCCTGGAACTGGAGATGGGCCACCATATAGTTGCTGGTAGTTGATCCCAGGTTCTCTATAAGAGGAGACAATGTTGTTAATTGTTGATCCCTTTCATTGGCCCCACACATCTTTAAATTTTTAGAAGTAAATGTGAGGCTGTGTTTATGTACATCATATGCAGACCATAAGAGGGATATAGATTCTCCAGAATCTGACACCCTCTTCTGGAGTGTCTGAAGACAGCTACAGTGTACTTATATCTAATAAATACATAAATAAATAAATAAATAAATAAATAAACATTTTTTAAAAGGGATAAGAAAGAAAGAAAAACCAGGCAGGCCTGCCATCCTTGTCTGTCTTTCTCTCTGTCTGTCTGTCTTGCCTAGCCCCTTGAGTAGCCTAGCCTAGTCCCTTGCCTTGACTAGCCCAGCCCCTTGCCTAGCCTAGCCTAGCCCAGCCCTGCCTTGCCTAGCCCTGCCTATCCCTGTCTTTAACCAGGCTGGCCTCGAACTCAGAAACTGACTGCCTCTGCCTCCAGAGTGCTCTCATTAAGAGCTGGAGCCACCACTGACTGTTGGTTTTTCTAAGTCTTACATAGGTATGGTCTGTTTCTCAGCTGTGAAACCCTAATTAACACATGTAGTCTGTCCTAGGTCAGCCATAGCTACAGACTGAGGCCTTTTCTAAAACAAAACAAAAGAAAACAAAAAATAGAAATAATAAAATAAATAAATTAAGCAACCACATGATATCTTTTCTTTCTTTCAATGATACTCAGAGCTTGAAGCAGTTCACCCATGAGACCTCAGCTCCGGACATTGAGGCTCTTTCCCTAACAAGTATTATGGCTGAACCTGAGGGGTTCTACTGCTGATTTGGGTCCCCCACTTTAAAAAAATAGTTGTTTTCAAAGGCTGCAGGTTCTTAGCCCTGTTCCTTGTTACAGTTGAGTCACAGCCCTGAAAGTTCAGTGGTAGTTAAAGGCACTGAGAAGGGCTTCCTATAGACATCAAAGACCAAGTCTTTGTTTTTAAAAAGTTAATCTGGATTCCCCCACCCCCTGGCATCCTTAGAATGCCTAGAAAGGAAGGCAGGGACCTGGGCAGAAGGGTGCAAGGCTACTGGTGTTTGTAAGTGGTAACAGAAAGCTTTCTCTTGTTGGTACCCTACCCCAAGTTACACTGTCACTTCTTTTTCCTAGTTGTTGTTTTGTCGGTTTGTATTCTCAACATAGACCCTTTTCCTTCCTAACCTTGGCTGTCCTGAACCTTACTGTCCTTGAACTCAGTGATTTGCCTGTCTTGCTGGGATGAAACTGTGAGCTACCATCCAGAAGGAAGCACCCTGCTGAGGTTAGATTGGGGTCTCTTCCATTTTCCTCTATGAACATGCATATGGCAGGCCTGTTCTTTCTTTTTTACTTTTCCTTTTCTTTTTAAAGATTTATTTATTTATTATATTTAAGTATGCTGTAGCTATCTTCAGACAGTCCAGAAGAAGGTGTCAGATTCTGAAGAATCTAAATCATTCTTATTGTCTGCATATGATGTATATAAACACAGCCTCACATAAACTCAAAAAAAAAAAAAAGAAAGAAAGAAAGATGTGGCTACAGAGAGGGCTCAACAATTAAGAGCATTGTCTCCTCTTCCAGAGAACCTGGGCTCAATTACCAGTATTATATATGGTGGCCCATCTCCAGTTCCAGGGGATCTAATACTCTGTTCTGGAGTCTGTGGGCACAGCATACACATGCAAAACATTCTTACACAATCATTGAGAGAGGAGAGAGAGGGGTTGAGAGAGAGGGTAGGTAATCATACCTCCTGACGAGTTTGAAGACCTGAGCTTCATCACTCACAGAAATAAATAAATGCAAAATATTTTTTTATAAATAAACTCTGCCATTGCCCTTTAAAAATTCCTAGAAAACAAGTTTTATAAGCAACAGTTATATTTACTATATCTAAAGGACAGTCATGAGCATATTCAATAAATAGAAAAAGGCCTGCTAGTCTTAGAAATGGAAAAGACAAACCAAGGAAGGTTTGCAATTACATAATGAGGCAGCTCAGCCCAGCTCTAAGGTTGGAAATAAGACTCGAGAATAGGATACACCTGAAGACAGCCAGCCATTGTTTTTTGTTTTGGAGGCTGAAAGGATACACCTGAAGACAGCCAATGCTGTGTGATGGTGATCTGGTATTTTTTTTTAATTTTTAAAAACGTTAACACTTTTTATAAAACTTTTATAAAAACTTTTTCTTTCTTTCTTCCTTTCTTCTTTCCTTTCCTCACCCTATCCCCTACCCTAGCCCTGTCTTTCACCAGGGTGGCCTCGAACTCAGAAACTGACTGCCTCTATCTACAGAGTGCTCTCATTAAGAGCTTGAGCCACCACTGAATGTAGGGATTTCTAAGCCTTACCTTGCTCTTGGTGTCTATTCTCAGCTGTGAAACCCTAATTAACACAAGTAGGCAGTCCTGGGTCAGCCAGAGCTACAGACTGAGGACTTCTCTAAAAACAAATAAAACAAAACAAAACAACAAATAGAAATAATAAAATACAAAAATTAAGCAAACACAGCATAGCTTTTCTCTCTCTAGGTGGTACTCAGAAATTCCAGCAGTTGGCCTGTGACACCTCAGCTCAGTATATGTGAGGCTGTGTTTATGTACATCCTATGCAGACCATAAGAGGGATTTACATTCTCCAGAATCTGACACCCTCCTCTGGAGTGTCTAAAGAAAGCTACAGTGTACTTATATCTAAGAAATACATAAAAAATAAATAAATAAATAAATAAATATTTTTTAAAAAGGATAAGAAAGAAAGAAAGACCAGGCAGGCCTGCCATCCTTATCTCTGTCTGTCTGTCTGTCTGTCTGTCTGATCCCCTGGAACTGGAGATGGGCCACCTTGTAGGTGCTGGTAGTTGATCCCAGATTCTCTGGAAGAGGAGACAATGCTGTTAATTGTTGAACCATTTCAGTGGCCCCATCCATTTTTAATTTTTAGAAGTATATGTGAGGCTGTGGTTATGTACATCATATGCAGACCATAAGAGGGATTTAGATTCTCCAGAATCTGACACCCTCTTCTGGAGTGTCTGAAGACGGCTACAGTGTACTTATATCTAACAAATACATAAATAAATAAATAAATAAAGATTTTTTAAGTATAAGAAATAAAGAAAGACCAGGCAGGCCTCTCTGTCTGTCTGTCTGTCTGATCCCCTGGAACTGGAGATGGGCCACCATAAGGTGCTGGTAGTTTATCCCAGGTTCTCTGAAAGAGGAGACAATGCTGTTAATTGTTGAGCCCTCTCAGTGGCCCCACACATCTTTAAATTTTTAGAAGTATATGTGAGGCTGTGTTTATGTACATCATATGCAGACCATAAGAGGGATTTTGATTCTCCAGAATCTGACACCCTCTTCTGGAGTGTCTGAAGAAAGCTACAGTGTACTTATATCTAATAAATACATAAATAAATATATAAATAAACATTTTTTAAAAAGGATAAGAAAGAAAGAAAGACCAGGCAGGCCTGCCATCCTTAGCACTGTCTGTATGTCTGTCTGTCTGATCCCCTGGAACTGGAGATGGGCCACCATATAGTTGCTGGTAGTTGATCCCAGGTACTCTGGAAGAGGAGACAATGCTGTTAATTGTTGAGCTTTTAGAGTGGCCCCACCCTTCTTTAAATTTTTAGAAGTATATGTGAGGCTGTGTTTATGTACATCATATGCAGACCATAAGAGGGATTTAGATTCTCCAGAATCTGACACCCTCTTCTGTAGTGTCTGAACAGCTACAGTGTACTTATATCTACTAAATACATAAATAAATAAATAAATAAACATTTTTTAAAAAGGATAAGAAAGAAAGAAAGACCAGGCAGGCCTGCCATCCATATCTCTGCCTGTCTGTCTGTCTGTCTATCTGATCCCCGGGAACTGGAGATGGGCCACCATATAGTTGCTGGTAGTTGATCCAAGGTTCTCTGGAAGAGGAGACAATGCTCTTAATTGTTGTGCCCTTTCAGTGGCCCCACACTTCTTTAAATATTTAGAAGTATATGTGAGGCTGTGTTTATGTACATCATATTCAGATTATAAGAGGATTTAGATTCTCCAGAATCTGACACCCTCTACTGGAGTGTCTGAAGACAGCTACAGTGTACTTATATGTAATAAATAAATAAATAAATAAATAAACATTTTTTAAAAAGGATAAGAAACAAAGTAAGACCAGGCAGGCCTGCCATCCTTATCTCTGTCTGTCTGTCTGTCTGTCTGATCCCCTTGAACTGGAGATGGGCCACCATATAGTTGCTGGTAGTTGATCCAAGGTTCTCTGGAAGAGGAGACAATGCTCTTAATTGTCGAGCCCTTTCAGTGGCCCCACACTTCTTTAAATATTTAGAAGTATATGTGAGCTGTGTTTAAGTACATCATATTCAGATTATAAGAGGATTTAGATTCTCCAGAATCTGACACCCTCTACTGGAGTGTCTGAAGACAGCTACAGTGTACTTATATATAATAAATAAATAAATATATAAATAAACATTTTTTAAAAAGGATAAGAAAGAAAGTAAGACCAGGCAGGCCTGCCATCCTTATCTCTGTCTGTCTGTCTGTCTGTCTGATCCCCTGGAACTGGAGATGGGCTACCATATAGTTGCTGGTAGTTGATCCCAGGTTCTCTGGAAGAGTAGACAATGCGGTTAATTGTTGAGCCCTATCAGTGGCCTTACCCATCTTTAAATTTTTAGAAGTATATGTGAGGCTGTGTTCATGTACATCATATGCAGACCATAAGAGGGATATAGATTCTCCAGAATCTGACACCCTCTTCGGGAGTGTTTGAAGACAGCTACAATGTACTTAAATCTAATAAATACATACTTAAATTAATAAACATTTTTTAAAAAGGATAAGAAAGAATGAAAGACCAGGTAGGCCTGCCATTCTTAACTCTATCTGTCTGTATGTCTGTCTGTCTGTCTGATCCCCTGGAACTGGAGATGGGCCACCATATAGTTGCTGGTAGTTGATCCCAGGTTCTCTATAAGAGGAGACAATGTTGTTAATTGTTGATCCCTTTCATTGGCCCCACACATCTTTAAATTTTTAGAAGTAAATGTGAGGCTGTGTTTATGTACATCATATGCAGACCATAAGAGGGATATAGATTCTCCAGAATCTGACACCCTCTTCTGGAGTGTCTGAAGACAGCTACAGTGTACTTATATCTAATAAATACATAAATAAATAAATAAATAAATAAACATTTTTTAAAAGGGATAAGAAAGAAAGAAAAACCAGGCAGGCCTGCCATCCTTGTCTGTCTTTCTCTCTGTCTGTCTGTCTTGCCTAGCCCCTTGAGTAGCCTAGCCTAGTCCCTTGCCTTGACTAGCCCAGCCCCTTGCCTAGCCTAGCCTAGCCCAGCCCTGCCTTGCCTAGCCCTGCCTATCCCTGTCTTTAACCAGGCTGGCCTCGAACTCAGAAACTGACTGCCTCTGCCTCCAGAGTGCTCTCATTAAGAGCTGGAGCCACCACTGACTGTTGGGTTTTCTAAGTCTTACATAGGTATGGTCTGTTTCTCAGCTGTGAAACCCTAATTAACACATGTAGTCTGTCCTAGGTCAGCCATAGCTACAGACTGAGGCCTTTTCTAAAACAAAACAAAAGAAAACAAAAAATAGAAATAATAAAATAAATAAATTAAGCAACCACATGATATCTTTTCTTTCTTTCAATGATACTCAGAGCTTGAAGCAGTTCACCCATGAGACCTCAGCTCCGGACATTGAGGCTCTTTCCCTAACAAGTATTATGGCTGAACCTGAGGGGTTCTACTGCTGATTTGGGTCCCCCACTTTAAAAAAATAGTTGTTTTCAAAGGCTGCAGGTTCTTAGCCCTGTTCCTTGTTACAGTTGAGTCACAGCCCTGAAAGTTCAGTGGTAGTTAAAGGCACTGAGAAGGGCTTCCTATAGACATCAAAGACCAAGTCTTTGTTTTTAAAAAGTTAATCTGGATTCCCCCACCCCCTGGCATCCTTAGAATGCCTAGAAAGGAAGGCAGGGACCTGGGCAGAAGGGTGCAAGGCTACTGGTGTTTGTAAGTGGTAACAGAAAGCTTTCTCTTGTTGGTACCCTACCCCAAGTTACACTGTCACTTCTTTTTCCTAGTTGTTGTTTTGTCGGTTTGTATTCTCAACATAGACCCTTTTCCTTCCTAACCTTGGCTGTCCTGAACCTTACTGTCCTTGAACTCAGTGATTTGCCTGTCTTGCTGGGATGAAACTGTGAGCTACCATCCAGAAGGAAGCACCCTGCTGAGGTTAGATTGGGGTCTCTTCCATTTTCCTCTATGAACATGCATATGGCAGGCCTGTTCTTTCTTTTTTACTTTTCCTTTTCTTTTTAAAGATTTATTTATTTATTATATTTAAGTATGCTGTAGCTATCTTCAGACAGTCCAGAAGAAGGTGTCAGATTCTGAAGAATCTAAATCATTCTTATTGTCTGCATATGATGTATATAAACACAGCCTCACATAAACTCAAAAAAAAAAAAAAAGAAAGAAAGAAAGATGTGGCTACAGAGAGGGCTCAACAATTAAGAGCATTGTCTCCTCTTCCAGAGAACCTGGGCTCAATTACCAGTATTATATATGGTGGCCCATCTCCAGTTCCAGGGGATCTAATACTCTGTTCTGGAGTCTGTGGGCACAGCATACACATGCAAAACATTCTTACACAATCATTGAGAGAGGAGAGAGAGGGGTTGAGAGAGAGGGTAGGTAATCATAACTCCTGACGAGTTTGAAGACCTGAGCTTCATCACTCACACAAATAAATAAATGCAAAATATTTTTTATAAATAAACTCTGCCATTGCCCTTTAAAAATTCCTAGAAAACAAGTTTTATAAGCAACAGTTATATTTACTATATCTAAAGGACAGTCATGAGCATATTCAATAAATAGAAAAAGGCCTGTTAGTCTTAGAAATGGAAAAGACAAACCAAGGAAGGTTTGCAATTACATAATGAGGCAGCTCAGCCCAGCTCTAAGGTTGGAAATAAGACTCAAGAATAGGATACACCTGAAGACAGCCAGCCATTGTTTTTTGTTTTGGAGGCTGAAAGGATACACCTGAAGACAGCCAATGCTGTGTGATGGTGATCTGGTATTTTTTTTTAATTTTTAAAAACTTTAACACTTTTTATAAAACTTTTATAAAAACTTTTTCTTTCTTTCTTCCTTTCTTCTTTCCTTTCTTCCTTTCCTCACCCTAGCCCCTACCCTAGCCCTGTCTTTCACCAGGGTGGCCTCGAACTCAGAAACTGACTGCCTCTATCTACAGAGTGCTCTCATTAAGAGCTTGAGCCACCACTGAATGTAGGGATTTCTAAGCCTTACCTTGCTCTTGGTGTCTATTCTCAGCTGTGAAACCCTAATTAACACAAGTAGGCAGTCCTGGGTCAGCCAGAGCTACAGACTGGGGACTTCTCTAAAAACAAATAAAACAAAACAAAACAACAAATAGAAATAATAAAATACAAAAATTAAGCAAACACAGCATAGCTTTTCTCTCTCTAGGTGGTACTCAGAAATTCCAGCAGTTGGCCTGTGACACCTCAGCTCAGTATATGTGAGGCTGTGTTTATGTACATCCTATGCAGACCATAAGAGGGATTTACATTCTCCAGAATCTGACACCCTCCTCTGGAGTGTCTAAAGAAAGCTACAGTGTACTTATATCTAAGAAATACATAAAAAATAAATAAATAAATAAATAAATAAATAAATATTTTTTAAAAAGGATAAGAAAGAAAGAAAGACCAGGCAGGCCTGCCATCCTTATCTCTGTCTGTCTGTCTGTCTGTCTGTCTGTCTGATCCCCTGGAACTGGAGATGGGCCACCTTGTAGGTGCTGGTAGTTGATCCCAGCTTCTCTGGAAGAGGAGACAATGCTGTTAATTGTTGAACCATTTCAGTGGCCCCATCCATTTTTAATTTTTAGAAGTATATGTGAGGCTGTGTTTATGTACATCATATGCAGACCATAAGATGGATTTAGATTCTCCAGAATCTGACACCCTCTTCTGGAGTGTCTGAAGACGGCTACAGTGTACTTATATCTAATAAATACATAAATAAATAAATAAATAAAGATTTTTTAAAAAGTATAAGAAATAAAGAAAGACCAGGCAGGCCTCTCTGTCTGTCTGTCTGTCTGATCCACTGGAACTGGAGATGGGCCACCATAAGGTGCTGGTAGTTTATCCCAGGTTCTCTGAAAGAGGAGACAATGCTGTTAATTGTTGAGCCCTCTCAGTGGCCCCACACATCTTTAAATTTTTAGAAGTATATGTGAGGCTGTGTTTATGTACATCATATGCAGACCATAAGAGGGATTTTGATTCTCCAGAATCTGACACCCTCTTCTGGAGTGTCTGAAGACAGCTACAGTGTACTTATATCTAACAAATACATAAATAAATATATAAATAAACATTTTTTAAAAAGGATAAGAAAGAAAGAAAGACCAGGCAGGCCTGCCATCCTTAGCACTGTCTGTATGTCTGTCTGTCTGATCCCCTGGAACTGGAGATGGGCCACCATATAGTTGCTGGTAGTTGATCCCAGGTACTCTGGAAGAGGAGACAATGCTGTTAATTGTTGAGCTTTTAGAGTGGCCCCACCCTTCTTTAAATTTTTAGAAGTATATGTGAGGCTGTGTTTATGTACATCATATGCAGACCATAAGAGGGATTTAGATTCTCCAGAATCTGACACCCTCTTCTGTAGTGTCTGAACAGCTACAGTGTACTTATATCTACTAAATAAATAAATAAAAAAATAAATAAACATTTTTTAAAAAGGATAAGAAAGAAAGAAAGACCAGGCAGGCCTGCCATCCATATCTCTGCCTGTCTGTCTGTCTGTCTATCTGATCCCCGGGAACTGGAGATGGGCCACCATATAGTTGCTGGTAGTTGATCCAAGGTTCTCTGGAAGAGGAGACAATGCTCTTAATTGTTGAGCCCTTTCAGTGGCCCCACACTTCTTTAAATATTTAGAATTATATGTGAGGCTGTGTTTATGTACATCATATTCAGATTATAAGAGGATTTAGATTCTCCAGAATCTGACACCCTCTACTGGAGTGTCTGAAGACAGCTACAGTGTACTTATATGTAATAAATAAATAAATAAATAAACATTTTTTAAAAAGGATAAGAAAGAAAGTAAGACCAGGCAGGCCTGCCATCCTTATCTCTGTCTGTCTGTCTGTCTGTCTGTCTGATACCCTGGAACTGGAGATGGGCCACCATATAGTTGCTGGTAGTTGATCCAAGGTTCTCTGGAAGAGGAGACAATGCTCTTAATTGTTGAGCCCTTTCAGTGGCCCCACACTTCTTTAAATATTTAGAAGTATATGTGAGCTGTGTTTAAGTACATCATATTCAGATTATAAGAGGATTTAGATTCTCCAGAATCTGACACCCTCTACTGGAGTGTCTGAAGACAGCTACAGTGTATTATATATAATAAATAAATAAATAAATAAATAAATAAATAAACATGTTTTAAAAAGGATAAGAAAGAAAGTAAGACCAGGCAGGCCTGCCATCCTTATCTCTGTCTGTCTGTCTGTCTGTCTGATCCCCTGGAACTGGAGATGGGCTACCATATAGTTGCTGGTAGTTGATCCCAGGTTCTCTGGAAGAGTAGACAATGCGGTTAAATGTTGAGCCCTATCAGTGGCCCTACCCATCTTTAAATTTTTAGAAGTATATGTGAGGCTGTGTTCATGTACATCATATGCAGACCATAAGAGGGATATAGATTCTCCAGAATCTGACACCCTCTTCGGGAGTGTTTGAAGACAGCTACAATGTACTTAAATCTAATAAATACATACTTAAATTAATAAACATTTTTTAAAAAGGATAAGAAAGAATGAAAGACCATGTAGGCCTGCCATTCTTAACTCTATCTGTCTGTATGTCTGTCTGTCTGTCTGATCCCCTGGAACTGGAGATGGGCCACCATATAGTTGCTGGTAGTTGATCCCAGGTTCTCTATAAGAGGAGACAATGTTGTTAATTGTTGATCCCTTTCATTGGCCCCACACATCTTTAAATTTTTAGAAGTAAATGTGAGGCTGTGTTTATGTACATCATATGCAGACCATAAGAGGGATATAGATTCTCCAGAATCTGACACCCTCTTCTGGAGTGTCTGAAGACAGCTACAGTGTACTTATATCTAATAAATACATAAATAAATAAATAAATAAATAAATAAACATTTTTTTAAAAGGGATAAGAAAGAAAGAAAAACCAGGCAGGCCTGCCATCCTTGTCTGTCTTTCTCTCTGTCTGTCTGTCTTGCCTAGCCCCTTGAGTAGCCTAGCCTAGTCCCTTGCCTTGACTAGCCCAGCCCCTTGCCTAGCCTAGCCTAGCCCAGCCCTGCCTTGCCTAGCCCTGCCTATCCCTGTCTTTAACCAGGCTGGCCTCGAACTCAGAAACTGACTGCCTCTGCCTCCAGAGTGCTCTCATTAAGAGCTGGAGCCACCACTGACTGTTGGTTTTTCTAAGTCTTACATAGGTATGGTCTGTTTCTCAGCTGTGAAACCCTAATTAACACATGTAGTCTGTCCTAGGTCAGCCATAGCTACAGACTGAGGCCTTTTCTAAAACAAAACAAAAGAAAACAAAAAATAGAAATAATAAAATAAATAAATTAAGCAACCACATGATATCTTTTCTTTCTTTCAATGATACTCAGAGCTTGAAGCAGTTCACCCATGAGACCTCAGCTCCGGACATTGAGGCTCTTTCCCTAACAAGTATTATGGCTGAACCTGAGGGGTTCTACTGCTGATTTGGGTCCCCCACTTTAAAAAAATAGTTGTTTTCAAAGGCTGCAGGTTCTTAGCCCTGTTCCTTGTTACAGTTGAGTCACAGCCCTGAAAGTTCAGTGGTAGTTAAAGGCACTGAGAAGGGCTTCCTATAGACATCAAAGACCAAGTCTTTGTTTTTAAAAAGTTAATCTGGATTCCCCCACCCCCTGGCATCCTTAGAATGCCTAGAAAGGAAGGCAGGGACCTGGGCAGAAGGGTGCAAGGCTACTGGTGTTTGTAAGTGGTAACAGAAAGCTTTCTCTTGTTGGTACCCTACCCCAAGTTACACTGTCACTTCTTTTTCCTAGTTGTTGTTTTGTCGGTTTGTATTCTCAACATAGACCCTTTTCCTTCCTAACCTTGGCTGTCCTGAACCTTACTGTCCTTGAACTCAGTGATTTGCCTGTCTTGCTGGGATGAAACTGTGAGCTACCATCCAGAAGGAAGCACCCTGCTGAGGTTAGATTGGGGTCTCTTCCATTTTCCTCTATGAACATGCATATGGCAGGCCTGTTCTTTCTTTTTTACTTTTCCTTTTCTTTTTAAAGATTTATTTATTTATTATATTTAAGTATGCTGTAGCTATCTTCAGACAGTCCAGAAGAGGGTGTCAGATTCTGAAGAATCTAAATCATTCTTATTGTCTGCATATTATGTATATAAACACAGCCTCACATAAACTCAAAAAAAAAAAGAAAGAAAGAAAGATGTGGCTACAGAGAGGGCTCAACAATTAAGAGCATTGTCTCCTCTTCCAGAGAACCTGGGCTCAATTACCAGTATTATATATGGTGGCCCATCTCCAGTTCCAGGGGATCTAATACTCTGTTCTGGAGTCTGTGGGCACAGCATACACATGCAAAACATTCTTACACAATCATTGAGAGAGGAGAGAGAGGGGTTGAGAGAGAGGGTAGGTAATCATACCTCCTGACGAGTTTGAAGACCTGAGCTTCATCACTCACACAAATAAATAAATGCAAAATATTTTTTTATAAATAAACTCTGCCATTGCCCTTTAAAAATTCCTAGAAAACAAGTTTTATAAGCAACAGTTATATTTACTATATCTAAAGGACAGTCATGAGCATATTCAATAAATAGAAAAAGGCCTGTTAGTCTTAGAAATGGAAAAGACAAACCAAGGAAGGTTTGCAATTACATAATGAGGCAGCTCAGCCCAGCTCTAAGGTTGGAAATAAGACTCGAGAATAGGATACACCTGAAGACAGCCAGCCATTGTTTTTTGTTTTGGAGGCTGAAAGGATACACCTGAAGACAGCCAATGCTGTGTGATGGTGATCTGGTATTTTTTTTTTAATTTTTAAAAACGTTAACACTTTTTATAAAACTTTTATTAAAACTTTTTCTTTCTTTCTTCTTTCCTTTCTTCCTTTCCTCACCCTAGCCCCTACCCTAGCCCTGTCTTTCACCAGGGTGGCCTCGAACTCAGAAACTGACTGCCTCTATCTACAGAGTGCTCTCATTAAGAGCTTGAGCCACCACTGAATGTAGGGTTTTCTAAGCCTTACCTTGCTCTTGGTGTCTATTCTCAGCTGTGAAACCCTAATTAACACAAGTAGGCAGTCTTGGGTCAGCCAGAGCTACAGACTGAGGACTTCTCTAAAAACAAATAAAACAAAACAAAACAACAATTAGAAATAATAAAATACAAAAATTAAGCAAACACAGCATAGCTTTTCTCTCTCTAGGTGGTACTCAGAAATTCCAGCAGTTGGCCTGTGACACCTCAGCTCAGTATATGTGAGGCTGTGTTTATGTACATCCTATGCAGACCATAAGAGGGATTTACATTCTCCAGAATCTGACACCCTCCTCTGGAGTGTCTAAAGAAAGCTACAGTGTACTTATATCTAAGAAATACATAAAAAATAAATAAATAAATAAATAAATATTTTTTAAAAAGGATAAGAAAGAAAGAAAGACCAGGCAGGCCTGCCATCCTTATCTCTGTCTGTCTGTCTGTCTGTCTGTCTGATCCCCTGGAACTGGAGATGGGCCACCTTGTAGGTGCTGGTAGTTGATCCCAGCTTCTCTGGAAGAGGAGACAATGCTGTTAATTGTTGAACCATTTCAGTGGCCCCATCCATTTTTAGTTTTTAGAAGTATATGTGAGGCTGTGGTTATGTACATCATATGCAGACCATAAGAGGGATTTAGATTCTCCAGAATCTGACACCCTCTTCTGGAGTGTCTGAAGACGGCTACAGTGTACTTATATCTAACAAATACATAAATAAATAAATAAATAAACATTTTTTAAAAAGTATAAGAAATAAAGAAAGACCAGGCAGGCCTCTCTGTCTGTCTGTCTGTCTGATCCCCTGGAACTGGAGATGGGCCACCATAAGGTGCTGGTAGTTTATCCCAGGTTCTCTGAAAGAGGAGACAATGCTGTTAATTGTTGAGCCCTCTCAGTGGCCCCACACATCTTTAAATTTTTAGAAGTATATGTGAGGCTGTGTTTATGTACATCATATGCAGACCATAAGAGGGATTTTGATTCTCCAGAATCTGACACCCTCTTCTGGAGTGTCTGAAGAAAGCTACAGTGTACTTATATCTAATAAATACATAAATAAATATATAAATAAACATTTTTTAAAAAGGATAAGAAAGAAAGAAAGACCAGGCAGGCCTGCCATCCTTAGCACTGTCTGTATGTCTGTCTGTCTGATCCCATGGAACTGGAGATGGGCCACCATATAGTTGCTGGTAGTTGATCCCAGGTACTCTGCAAGAGGAGACAATGCTGTTAATTGTTGAGCTTTTAGAGTGGCCCCACCCTTCTTTAAATTTTTAGAAGTATATGTGAGGCTGTGTTTATGTACATCATATGCAGACCATAAGAGGGATTTAGATTCTCCAGAATCTGACACCCTCTTCTGTAGTGTCTGAACAGCTACAGTGTACTTATATCTACTAAATACATAAATAAATAAATAAATAAATAAACATTTTTTAAAAAGGATAAGAAAGAAAGAAAGACCAGGCAGGCCTGCCATCCATATCTCTGCCTGTCTGTCTGTCTGTCTATCTGATCCCCGGGAACTGGAGATGGGCCACCATATAGTTGCTGGTAGTTGATCCAAGGTTCTCTGGAAGAGGAGACAATGCTCTTAATTGTTGAGCCCTTTCAGTGGCCCCACACTTCTTTAAATATTTAGAATTATATGTGAGGCTGTGTTTATGTACATCATATTCAGATTATAAGAGGATTTAGATTCTCCAGAATCTGACACCCTCTACTGGAGTGTCTGAAGACAGCTACAGTGTACTTATATGTAATAAATAAATAAATAAATAAACATTTTTTAAAAAGGATAAGAAAGAAAGTAAGACCAGGCAGGCCTGCCATCCTTATCTCTGTCTGTCTGTCTGTCTGTCTGTCTGATCCCCTGGAACTGGAGATGGGCCACCATATAGTTGCTGGTAGTTGATCCAAGGTTCTCTGGAAGAGGAGACAATGCTCTTAATTGTTGAGCCCTTTCAGTGGCCCCACACTTCTTTAAATATTTAGAAGTATATGTGAGCTGTGTTTAAGTACATCATATTCAGATTATAAGAGGATTTAGATTCTCCAGAATCTGACACCCTCTACTGGAGTGTCTGAAGACAGCTACAGTGTATTATATATAATAAATAAATAAATAAATAAATAAATAAATAAATAAATAAACATGTTTTAAAAAGGATAAGAAAGAAAGTAAGACCAGGCAGGCCTGCCATCCTTATCTCTGTCTGTCTGTCTGTCTGTCTGATCCCCTGGAACTGGAGATGGGCTACCATATAGTTGCTGGTAGTTGATCCCAGGTTCTCTGGAAGAGTAGACAATGCGGTTAAATGTTGAGCCCTATCAGTGGCCCTACCCATCTTTAAATTTTTAGAAGTATATGTGAGGCTGTGTTCATGTACATCATATGCAGACCATAAGAGGGATATAGATTCTCCAGAATCTGACACCCTCTTCGGGAGTGTTTGAAGACAGCTACAATGTACTTAAATCTAATAAATACATACTTAAATTAATAAACATTTTTTAAAAAGGATAAGAAAGAATGAAAGACCATGTAGGCCTGCCATTCTTAACTCTATCTGTCTGTATGTCTGTCTGTCTGTCTGATCCCCTGGAACTGGTGATGGGCCACCATATAGTTGCTGGTAGTTGATCCCAGGTTCTCTATAAGAGGAGACAATGTTGTTAATTGTTGATCCCTTTCATTGGCCCCACACATCTTTAAATTTTTAGAAGTAAATGTGAGGCTGTGTTTATGTACATCATATGCAGACCATAAGAGGGATATAGATTCTCCAGAATCTGACACCCTCTTCTGGAGTGTCTGAAGACAGCTACAGTGTACTTATATCTAATAAATACATAAATAAATAAATAAATAAATAAATAAATAAATAAATAAATAAACATTTTTTTAAAAGGGATAAGAAAGAAAGAAAAACCAGGCAGGCCTGCCATCCTTGTCTGTCTTTCTCTCTGTCTGTCTGTCTTGCCTAGCCCCTTGAGTAGCCTAGCCTAGTCCCTTGCCTTGACTAGCCCAGCCCCTTGCCTAGCCTAGCCTAGCCCAGCCCTGCCTTGCCTAGCCCTGCCTATCCCCGTCTTTAACCAGGCTGGCCTCGAACTCAGAAACTGACTGCCTCTGCCTCCAGAGTGCTCTCATTAAGAGCTCGAGCCACCACTGACTGTTGGGTTTTCTAAGTCTTACATAGGTATGGTCTGTTTCTCAGCTGTGAAACCCTAATTAACACATGTAGTCTGTCCTAGGTCAGCCATAGCTACAGACTGAGGCCTTTTCTAAAACAAAACAAAAGAAAACAAAAAATAGAAATAATAAAATAAATAAATTAAGCAACCACATGATATCTTTTCTTTCTTTCAATGATACTCAGAGCTTGAAGCAGTTCACCCATGAGACCTCAGCTCCGGACATTGAGGCTCTTTCCCTAACAAGTATTATGGCTGAACCTGAGGGGTTCTACTGCTGATTTGGGTCCCCCACTTTAAAAAAATAGTTGTTTTCAAAGGCTGCAGGTTCTTAGCCCTGTTCCTTGTTACAGTTGAGTCACAGCCCTGAAAGTTCAGTGGTAGTTAAAGGCACTGAGAAGGGCTTCCTATAGACATCAAAGACCAAGTCTTTGTTTTTAAAAAGTTAATCTGGATTCCCCCACCCCCTGGCATCCTTAGAATGCCTAGAAAGGAAGGCAGGGACCTGGGCAGAAGGGTGCAAGGCTACTGGTGTTTGTAAGTGGTAACAGAAAGCTTTCTCTTGTTGGTACCCTACCCCAAGTTACACTGTCACTTCTTTTTCCTAGTTGTTGTTTTGTCGGTTTGTATTCTCAACATAGACCCTTTTCCTTCCTAACCTTGGCTGTCCTGAACCTTACTGTCCTTGAACTCAGTGATTTGCCTGTCTTGCTGGGATGAAACTGTGAGCTACCATCCAGAAGGAAGCACCCTGCTGAGGTTAGATTGGGGTCTCTTCCATTTTCCTCTATGAACATGCATATGGCAGGCCTGTTCTTTCTTTTTTACTTTTCCTTTTCTTTTTAAAGATTTATTTATTTATTATATTTAAGTATGCTGTAGCTATCTTCAGACAGTCCAGAAGAGGGTGTCAGATTCTGAAGAATCTAAATCATTCTTATTGTCTGCATATTATGTATATAAACACAGCCTCACATAAACTCAAAAAAAAAAAAGAAAGAAAGAAAGATGTGGCTACAGAGAGGGCTCAACAATTAAGAGCATTGTCTCCTCTTCCAGAGAACCTGGGCTCAATTACCAGTATTATATATGGTGGCCCATCTCCAGTTCCAGGGGATCTAATACTCTGTTCTGGAGTCTGTGGGCACAGCATACACATGCAAAACATTCTTACACAATCATTGAGAGAGGAGAGAGAGGGGTTGAGAGAGAGGGTAGGTAATCATACCTCCTGACGAGTTTGAAGACCTGAGCTTCATCACTCACACAAATAAATAAATGCAAAATATTTTTTTATAAATAAACTCTGCCATTGCCCTTTAAAAATTCCTAGAAAACAAGTTTTATAAGCAACAGTTATATTTACTATATCTAAAGGACAGTCATGAGCATATTCAATAAATAGAAAAAGGCCTGTTAGTCTTAGAAATGGAAAAGACAAACCAAGGAAGGTTTGCAATTACATAATGAGGCAGCTCAGCCCAGCTCTAAGGTTGGAAATAAGACTCGAGAATAGGATACACCTGAAGACAGCCAGCCATTGTTTTTTGTTTTGGAGGCTGAAAGGATACACCTGAAGACAGCCAATGCTGTGTGATGGTGATCTGGTATTTTTTTTTTAATTTTTAAAAACGTTAACACTTTTTATAAAACTTTTATTAAAACTTTTTCTTTCTTTCTTCCTTTCTTCTTTCCTTTCTTCCTTTCCTCACCCTAGCCCCTACCCTAGCCCTGTCTTTCACCAGGGTGGCCTCGAACTCAGAAACTGACTGCCTCTATCTACAGAGTGCTCTCATTAAGAGCTTGAGCCACCACTGAATGTAGGGTTTTCTAAGCCTTACCTTGCTCTTGGTGTCTATTCTCAGCTGTGAAACCCTAATTAACACAAGTAGGCAGTCTTGGGTCAGCCAGAGCTACAGACTGAGGACTTCTCTAAAAACAAATAAAACAAAACAAAACAACAATTAGAAATAATAAAATACAAAAATTAAGCAAACACAGCATAGCTTTTCTCTCTCTAGGTGGTACTCAGAAATTCCAGCAGTTGGCCTGTGACACCTCAGCTCAGTATATGTGAGGCTGTGTTTATGTACATCCTATGCAGACCATAAGAGGGATTTACATTCTCCAGAATCTGACACCCTCCTCTGGAGTGTCTAAAGAAAGCTACAGTGTACTTATATCTAAGAAATACATAAAAAATAAATAAATAAATAAATAAATATTTTTTAAAAAGGATAAGAAAGAAAGAAAGACCAGGCAGGCCTGCCATCCTTATCTCTGTCTGTCTGTCTGTCTGTCTGTCTGATCCCCTGGAACTGGAGATGGGCCACCTTGTAGGTGCTGGTAGTTGATCCCAGCTTCTCTGGAAGAGGAGACAATGCTGTTAATTGTTGAACCATTTCAGTGGCCCCATCCATTTTTAGTTTTTAGAAGTATATGTGAGGCTGTGGTTATGTACATCATATGCAGACCATAAGAGGGATTTAGATTCTCCAGAATCTGACACCCTCTTCTGGAGTGTCTGAAGACGGCTACAGTGTACTTATATCTAACAAATACATAAATAAATAAATAAATAAACATTTTTTAAAAAGTATAAGAAATAAAGAAAGACCAGGCAGGCCTCTCTGTCTGTCTGTCTGTCTGATCCCCTGGAACTGGAGATGGGCCACCATAAGGTGCTGGTAGTTTATCCCAGGTTCTCTGAAAGAGGAGACAATGCTGTTAATTGTTGAGCCCTCTCAGTGGCCCCACACATCTTTAAATTTTTAGAAGTATATGTGAGGCTGTGTTTATGTACATCATATGCAGACCATAAGAGGGATTTTGATTCTCCAGAATCTGACACCCTCTTCTGGAGTGTCTGAAGAAAGCTACAGTGTACTTATATCTAATAAATACATAAATAAATATATAAATAAACATTTTTTAAAAAGGATAAGAAAGAAAGAAAGACCAGGCAGGCCTGCCATCCTTAGCACTGTCTGTATGTCTGTCTGTCTGATCCCATGGAACTGGAGATGGGCCACCATATAGTTGCTGGTAGTTGATCCCAGGTACTCTGGAAGAGGAGACAATGCTGTTAATTGTTGAGCTTTTAGAGTGGCCCCACCCTTCTTTAAATTTTTAGAAGTATATGTGAGGCTGTGTTTATGTACATCATATGCAGACCATAAGAGGGATTTAGATTCTCCAGAATCTGACACCCTCTTCTGTAGTGTCTGAACAGCTACAGTGTACTTATATCTACTAAATACATAAATAAATAAATAAATAAATAAATAAACATTTTTTAAAAAGGATAAGAAAGAAAGAAAGACCAGGCAGGCCTGCCATCCATATCTCTGCCTGTCTGTCTGTCTGTCTATCTGATCCCCGGGAACTGGAGATGGGCCACCATATAGTTGCTGGTAGTTGATCCAAGGTTCTCTGGAAGAGGAGACAATGCTCTTAATTGTTGAGCCCTTTCAGTGGCCCCACACTTCTTTAAATATTTAGAAGTATATGTGAGGCTGTGTTTATGTACATCATATTCAGATTATAAGAGGATTTAGATTCTCCAGAGTCTGACACCCTCTACTGGAGTGTCTGAAGACAGCTACAGTGTACTTATATGTAATAAATAAATAAATAAATAAACATTTTTTAAAAAGGATAAGAAACAAAGTAAGACCAGGCAGGCCTGCCATCCTTATCTCTGTCTGTCTGTCTGTCTGTCTGATCCCCTGGAAGTGGAGATGGGCCACCATATAGTTGCTGGTAGTTGATCCAAGGTTCTCTGGAAGAGGAGACAATGCTCTTAATTGTCGAGCCCTTTCAGTGGCCCCACACTTCTTTAAATATTTAGAAGTATATATGAGCTGTGTTTAAGTACATCATATTCAGATTATAAGAGGGTTTAGATTCTCCAGAATCTGACACCCTCTACTGGAGTGTCTGAAGAGAGCTACAGTGTACTTATAATAAATAAATAAATAAATAAATAAATAAATAAATAAATAAATAAATAAACATTTTTTAAAAAGGATAAGAAAGAAAGTAAGACCAGGCAGGCCTGCCATCCTTATCTCTGTCTGTCTGTCTGTCTGTCTGATCCCCTGGAACTGGAGATGGGCTACCATATAGTTGCTGGTAGTTGATCCCAGGTTCTCTGGAAGAGGAGACAATGCGGTTAATTGTTGAGCCCTATCAGTGGCCCTACCCATCTTTAAATTTTTAGAAGTGTATGTGAGGCTGTGTTTATGTACATCATATGCAGACCAGAAAAGGGATTTAGATTCATCAGAATCTGACACCCTCTTCTGGAGTGTCTGAAGACAGCTACAGTGTACTTATATCTAATAAATACATAAATAAATACAATATTTTAAAAAGGATAAGAAAGAAAGAAAGACCATGCAGGCCTGCCATACTTATCCTTGTCTGTCTGTCTGTCTGTCTGATCCCCTGGGAGTGGAGATGGGCCACCATATAGTTGCAGGTAGTTGATCCCAGGTTCTCTGTAAGAGGAGACAATGCGGTTAATTGCTGAGCCCTTTCAGTGGCCCCCCTCCCATCTTTAAATTTTAAGAAGTAAACGTGAGGCTGTGTTTATGTACATCATATGCAGACCATAAGAGGGATTTAGATTCTCCAGAATCTGACAACTTCTTCTGGAGTGTCTAAAGACGGCTACAGTGTACTTATATCTAATAAACATATAAATAAATAAATAAACATTTTTTAAAAAGGATAAGAAAGAAAGAAAGACCAGGCAGGCCTGCCATCCTTATCTCTGTCAGTCTGTCTGTCTGTCAGTCTGTCTGATCCCTTGGAACTGGAGATGGGCCACCATATATTTGCTGTTAGTTGATCCCAGGTTCTCTGGAAGAGGAGACAATGCTCTTAATTGTTGATCCCTTTCAGTGGCTCCACCTATCTTTAAATTTTTAGAAGTATATGTTAGGCTGTGTTCATGTACATCATATGCAGACCATAAGAGGGATTTAGATTCTCCAGAATCTGACACCCTCTTCTGGAGTGTCTGAAGACAACTATAGTGTACTTATATCTAATAAATACATATATAAATAAATATAAATAAATACATAAACATTATTTTAAAGGATAAGAAAGAAAGAAAGACCAGGCAGGCCTGCCATCCTAATCTCTGTCTGTCTGTCTGTCTGTCTGATCCCCTGGAACTGGAGATGGGCCACCTTGTAGTTGCTGGTAGTTGATCCCAGGTTCTCTGGAAGAGGAGACAATGCTGTTAATTGTTGAGCCCTTTCAGTGGCCCCACCCATTTTTAATTTTTAGAAGTATATGTGATGCTGTGTTTATGTACATCATATTCAGACCATAAGAGGGATTTAGATGCTCTAGAATCTGTCACCCTCTTCTGGAGTGTCTGAAGACGGCTACAGTGTACTTATATCTAATAAATACATAAATAAATAAATAAATAAATAAATAAACATTTTTTAAAAAGTATAAGAAAGAAAGTAAGACCAGGCAGGCCTGCCATCCTTATCTCTGTCTCTCTGTCTGTCTGTCTGTCTGATCCACTGGAACTGGAGATGGGCCACGATAAGGTGCTGGTAGTTTATCCCAGGTTCTCTGAAAGAGGAGACAATGCTGTTAATTGGTGAGCCCTCTCAGTGGCCCCACACATCTTTAAATTTTTAGAAGTATATGTGAGGCTGTGTTTATGTACATCATATGCAGACCATAAGAAGGATTTAGATTCTCCAGAATCTGACACCATCTTCTGAAGTGTCAGAAGACAGCTACAGTGTACTTATATCTAATAAATACATAAATAAATATATAAATAAACATTTTTTTAAAAAGGATAAGAAAGAAAGAAAGACCAGGCAGGCCTGCCATCCTTATCACTGTCTGTATGTCTGTCTGTCTGATCCCCTGGAACTGGAGCTGGGCCACCATATAATTGCTGGTAGTTGATCCCAGGTACTCTGGAAGAGGAGACAATGCTATTAATTGTTGAGCTTTTAGAGTGTCCCCACCCTTCTTTAAATTTTTAGAAGTATATGTGAGGCTGTGTTTATGTACATCATATGCAGACCATAAGAGGGATTTAGATTCTCCAGAATCTGACACCCTCTTCTGGAGTGTCTGAACAGCTACAGTGTACTTGTATCTAATAAATACATAAATAAATAAATAAATAAATAAATAAATAAATAAATAAATAAATAAATATTTTTTAAAAAGGATAAGAAAGAAAGAAAGAAAGACCAGGCTGGCCTGCCATCCTTATCCTTGTCTGTCTGTCTGTCTGTCTGATCCCCTGGGAGTGGAAATGGGCCACCATATAGTTGCAGGTAGTTGATCACAGGTTCTCTGTAAGAGGAGACAATGCTGTTAATTGCTGAGCCCTTTCAGTGGCCACCCCCACCTTTATATTTTAAGAAGTAAATGTGAAGCTGTGTTTATGTACATCATATGCAGACCATAAGAGGGATTTAGATTCTCCAGAATCTGACACCATCTTCTGGAGTGTCTGAAGACGGCTACAGTGTACTTATATCTAATAAAAATATAAATAAATAAATAAACATTTTTTTAAAAAGGATAAGAAAGAAAGAAAGACCAGGCAGGCCTGCCATCCTTATCTCTGTCAGACTGTCTGTCTGTCTGATCCCCTGGAACTGGAGATGGGCCACCATATAGTTGCTGGTAGTTGTTCCCAGGTACTCTGGAAGAGGAGACAATGCTGTTAATTGTTGAGCTTTTAGAGTGGCCCCACCCTTCTTTAAATTTTTAGAAGTATATGTGAGGCTGTGTTTATGTACATCATATGCAGACCATAAGATGGATTTAGATTCTCCAGAATCTGACACCCTCTTCTGTAGTGTCTGAACAGCTACAGTGTACATATATCTACTAAATACATAAATAAATAAATAAATAAATAAATAAATAAATAAATAAATAAACATTTTTTAAAAAGGATAAGAAAGAAAGAAAGACCAGGCAGTCCTGCCATCCATATCTCTGCCTGTCTGTCTGTCTGTCTATCTGATCCCCGGGAACTGGAGATGGGCCACCATATAGTTGCTGGTAGTTGATCCAAGGTTCTCTGGAAGAGGAGACAATGCTCTTAATTGTTGAGCCCTTTCAGTGGCCCCACACTTCTTTAAATATTTAGAAGTATATGTGAGGCTGTGTTTATGTACATCATATTCAGATTATAAGAGGATTTAGATTCTCCAGAATCTGACACCCTCTACTGGAGTGTCTGAAGACAGCTACAGTGTACTTATATGTAATAAATAAATAAATAAATAAACATTTTTTAAAAAGGATAAGAAAGAAAGTAAGACCAGGCAGGCCTGCCATCCTTATCTCTGTCTGTCTGTCTGTCTGTCTGATCCCCTGGAACTGGAGATGGGCCACCATATAGTTGCTGGTAGTTGATCCAAGGTTCTCTGGAAGAGGAGACAATGCTCTTAATTGTAGAAACCTTTCAGTGGCCCCACACTTCTTTAAATATTTAGAAGTATATGTGAGCTGTGTTTAAGTACATCATATTCAGATTATAAGAGGATTTAGATTCTCCAGAATCTGACACCCTCTACTGGAGTGTCTGAAGACAGCTACAGTGTACTTATATGTAATAAATAAATAAATAAATAAATAAATAAATAAATAAATGAATAAACATTTTTTAAAAAGGATAGAAAGAAAGTAAGACCAGGCAGGCCTGCCATCCTTATTTCTGTCTGTCTGTCTGTCTGTCTGTCTGATCCCCTGGAACTGGAGATGGGCTACCATATAGTTGCTGGTAGTTGATCCCAGGTTCTCTGGAAGAGGAGACAATGCTGTTAATTGTTGAGCCCTATCAGTGGCCCTACCCATCTTTAAATTTTTAGAAGTGTATGTGAGGCTGTGTTTATGTACATCATATGCAGACCAGAAGAGGGATTTAGATTCATCAGAATCTGACACCCTCTTCTGGGGTGTCTGAAGACAGCTACAGTGTACTTATATCTAATAAATACATAATTAAATACAATTTTTTTAAAAAGGATAAGAAAGAAAGAAAGACCAGGCAGGCCTGCCATACTTATCCTTGTCTGTCTGTCTGTCTGTCTGATCCCCTGGGAGTGGAGATGGGCCACCATATAGTTGCAGGTAGTTGATCCAAGGTTCTCTAAAAGAGGAGACAATGCTGTTAATTTCTGAGCCCTTTCAGTGCCCCCCCCAACTTTAAATTTTAAGAAGTAAACGTGAGCCTGTGTTTATGTACATCATATGCAGACCATAAGAGGGATTTTGATTCTCCAGAATCTGACACCTTCTTCTGGAGTGTCTGAAGACGGCTACAGTGTACTTATATCTAATAAACATATAAATAAATAAATAAACATTTTTTAAAAAGGATGAGAAAGAAAGAAAGACCACGCAGGCCTGCCATCCTTATTTCTGTCAGTCTATCTGTCTGTCAGTCTGTCTGATCCATTGGAACTGGAGATGGGCCACCATATAGTTGCTGTTAGTTGATCCTAGGTTCTCTGGAAGAGGAGACAATGCTGTTAATTGTTGAGCCCTTTCAGTGGCTCCACATATCTTTAAATTTTTAGAAGTATATGTTAGGCTGTGTTTATGTACATCATATGCAGACCATAAGAGGGATTTAGATTCTCCAGAATCTGACACCCTCTTCTGGAGAGTCTGAAGACAACTACAGTGTACTTATATCTAATAAATACATATATAAATAAATATAAATAAATAAATAAACATTATTTTAAAAGAATAAGAAAGAAAGAAAGACCAGGCAGGCCTGCCATCCTAATCTCTGTCTGTCTGTCTGTCTGTCTGATCACCTGGAACTGGAGATGGGCCACCATAAGGTGCTGGTAGTTTATCCCAGGTTCTCTGAAAGAGGAGACAATGCTGTTAATTGTTGAGCGCTTTCAGTGGCCCCACACAGCTTTAAATTTTTAGAAGTATATGTGAGGATGTGTTTATGTACATCATATGCAGACCATAAGAGGGATTTAGATTCTCCAGAATCTGACACCCTCTTCTGGAGTGTCTGAAGACAGCTACGGTGTACTTATATCTAATAAATACATAAATAAATATATAAATAAACATTTTTTTAAAAAGGATAATAAAGAAAGAAAGACCAGGCAGGCCTGCCATCCTTATCACTGTCTGTATGTCTGTCTGTCTGATCCCCTGGAACTGGAGATGGGCCACCATATAGTTGCTGGTAGTTGATCCCAGGTCCTCTGGAAGAGGAGACAATGCTGTTAATTGTTGAGCTTTTAGAGTGGCCCCACCCTTCTTTAAATTTTTAGAAGTATATGTGAGGCTGTGTTTATGTACATCATATGCAGACCATAAGAGGGATTTAGATTCTCCAGAATCTGACACCCTCTTCTGGAGTGTCTGAACAGCTACAGTGTACTTATATCTAATAATAAATAAATAAATAAATAAATAAACGAACATTTTTTTTAAAAAAAGGATAAGAAAGAAAGAAAGACCAGGCAGGCCTGCCATCCTTATCACTGTCTGTCTGTCTTTCTGTCTGATCCCCTGGAACTGGAGATGGGCCACCTTTTAGGTGCTGTTAGTTGATCCCAGGTTCTCTGGAAGAGGAGACAATGCTGTAAATTGTTGAGTCCTTTCAGTGGCCCCACCTATTTATAATTTTTAGAAGTATATGTGAGGCTGTGTTTATGTACATCATATTCAGACCATAAGAGGGATTTAGATTCTCTAGAATCTGACACCCTCTTCTGGAGTGTCTGAAGACGGCTACAGTGTACTTATATCTAATAAATAAATAAATAAATAAATAAATAAATAAATAAATAAAATATAAACATTTTTTTAAAATATAAGAAATAAAGAAAGACCAGGCAGGCCTGCCATCCATATCTCTGTCTCTCTGTCTCTCTGTCTGTCTGATCCCCTGGAACTGGAGATGGGCCACCATAAGGTGCTGGTAGTTTATCCCAGGTTCTCTGAAAGAGGAGACAATGCTGTTAATTGTTGAGCCCTCTCAGTGGCCCCACACATCTTTAAATTTTTAGAAGTATATGCAAGGCTGTGTTTATGTACCGAATATGCAGAACATTAGAGGGATTTAGATTCTCCAGAATCTGACACCCTCTTCTGGAGTGTCTGAAGACAGCTACAGTGTACATATATCTAAAAAATACATACATAAATATATAAATAAACATTTTTTTAAAAGGATAAGAAAGAAAGAAAGACCAGGCAGGCCTGCCATCCTTATCACTGTCTGTATGTCTGTCTGTCTGATCCCCTTGAACTGGAGATGGGCCACCATATAGTTGCTGGTAGTTGATCCCAGGTACTCTGGAAGAGGAGACAATGCTGTTAATTGTTGAGCTTTTAGAGTGGCCCCACCCTTCTTTAAATTTTTAGAAGTATATGTGAGGCTGTGTTTATGTACATCATATGCAGACCATAAGAGGGATTTAGATTCTCCAGAATCTGACACCCTCTTCTGGAGTGTCTGAACAGCTACAGTGTACTTATATCTAATAAATAAATAAATAAATAAATAAATAAATAAATAAATAAATAAACGAACATTTTTTTAAAAAACGGATAAGAAAGAAAGAAAGACCAGGCAGGCCTGCCATCCTTATCACTGTCTGTCTGTCTGTCTGTCTGATCCCCTGGAACTGGAGATGGGCCACCTTTTAGGTGCTGGTAGTTGATCCCAGGTTCTCTGGAAGAGGAGACAATGCTGTTAATTGTTGAGTCCTTTCAGCTGCCCCACCTATTTATAATTTTTAGACGTATATGTGAGGCTGTGTTTATGTACATCATATTCAGACCATAAGAGGGATTTAGATTCTCTAGAATCTGACACCCTCTTCTGGAGTGTCTGAAGACGGCTACAGTGTACTTATATCTAATTAATAAATAAATAAATAAATAAATAAATAAATAAATAAATAAACAATTTTTAAAAAGTATAAGAAATAAAGAAAGACCAGGCAGGCCTGCCATCCTTATCTCTGTCTCTCTGTCTGTCTCTCTGTCTGTCTGATCCACTGGAACTGGAGATGGGCCACCATAAGGTGCTGGTAGTTTATCCCAGGTTCTCTGAAAGAGGAGACAATGCTGTTAATTGTTGAGCCCTCTCAGTGGCCCCACACATCTTTAAATTTTTAGAAGTATATGCGAGGCTGTGTTTATGTACATCATATGCAGACCATAAGAGGGATTTAGATTCTCCAGAATCTGACACCCTCTTCTGGAGTGTCTGAAAGCAGCTACAGTGTACATATATCTAATAAATACATAAATAAATATATAAATAAACATTTTTTTAAAAAGGATAAGAAAGAAAGAAAGACCAGGCAGGCCTGCCATCCTTATCACTGTCTGTATGTCTGTCTGTCTGATCCCCTGGAACTGGAGATGGGCCACCATATAGTTGCTGGTAGCTGATCCCAGGTACTCTGGAAGAGGAGACAATGCTGTTAATTGTTGAGCTTTTAGAGTGGCCCCACCCTTCTATAAATTTTTAGAAGTATATGTGAGGCTGTGTTTATGTACATCATATGCAGACCATAAGAGGGATATAGATTCTCCAGAATCTGACACCCTCTTCTGGAGTGTCTGAACAGCTACAGTGTACTTATATCTAATAATAAATAAATAAATAAATAAATAAATAAATAAATAAATAAATAAACGAACATTTTTTTAAAAAAGGATAAGAAAGAAAGAAAGACCAGGCAGGCCTGCCATCCTTATCACTGTCTGTCTGTCTTTCTGTCTGATCCCCTGGAACTGGAGATGGGCCACCTTTTAGGTGCTGGTAGTTGATCCCAGGTTCTGTGGTTGAGGAGACAATGCTGTAAATTGTTGAGTCCTTTCAGTGGCCCCACCTATTTATAATTTTTAGAAGTATATGTGAGGCTGTGTTTATGTACATCATATTCAGACCATAAGAGGGATTTAGATTCTCTAGAATCTGACACCCTCTTCTGGAGTGTCTGAAGACGGCTACAGTGTACTTATATCTAATAAATACATAAATAAATAAATAAATAAATAAATAAATAAATAAATAAAATATAAACATTTTTTTAAAATATAAGAAATAAAGAAAGACCAGGCAGGCCTGCCATCCATATCTCTGTCTCTCTGTCTGCCTGTCTGTCTGATCCCCTGGAACTGGAGATGGGCCAACATAAGGTGCTGGTAGTTTATCCCAGGTTCTCTGAAAGAGGAGACAATGATGTTAATTGTTGAGCCCTCTCAGTGGCCCCACACATCTTTAAATTTTTAGAAGTATATGCAAGGCTGTGTTTATGTACCGAATATGCAGACCATAAGAGGGATTTAGATTATCCAGAATCTGACACCCTCTTCTGGAGTATCTGAACAGCTACAGTGTACTTATATCTAATAAATAAATAAATAAATAAATAAATAAATAAATAAATAAATAAATAAACAAACGAACATTTTTTTTAAAAAAAGGATAAGAAAGAAAGAAAGACCAGGCAGGCCTGCCATCCTTATCACTGACTGTCTGTCTGTCTGTCTGATCCCCTGGAACTGTAGATGGGCCACCTTTTAGGTGCTGGTAGTTGATCCCAGGTTCTCTGGAAGAGGAGACAATGCTGTTAATTGTTGAGTCCTTTCAGTGGCCCCACCTATTTATAATTTTTAGACGTATATGTGAGGCTGTGTTTATGTACATCATATTCAGACCATAAGAGGGATTTAGATTCTCTAGAATCTGACACCCTCTTCTGGAGTGTCTGAAGACGGCTACAGTGTACTTATATCTAATTAATAAATAAATAAATAAATAAATAAATAAATAAATAAACAATTTTTAAAAAGTATAAGAAATAAAGAAAGACCAGGCAGGCCTGCCATCCTTATCTCTGTCTCTCTGTCTGTCTCTCTGTCTGTCTGATCCACTGGAACTGGAGATGGGCCACCATAAGGTGCTGGTAGTTTATTCCAGGTTCTCTGAAAGAGGAGACAATGCTGTTAATTGTTGATCCCTCTCAGTGGCCCCACACATCTTTAAATTTTTAGAAGTATATGCGAGGCTGTGTTTATGTACATCATATGCAGACCATAACAGGGATTTAGATTCTCCAGAATCTGACACCCTCTTCTGGAGTGTCTGAAAGCAGCTACAGTGTACATATATCTAATAAATACATAAATAAATATATAAATAAACATTTTTTTAAAAAGGATAAGAAAGAAAGAAAGACCAGACAGGCCTTCCATCCTTATCACTGTCTGTATGTCTCTCTGTCTGATCCCCTGGAACTGGAGATGGGCCACCATATAGTTGCTGGTAGTTGATCCCAGGTACTCTGGAAGAGGAGGCAATGCTGTTAATTGTTGAGCTTTTAGAGTGGCCCCACCCTTCTTTAAATTTTTAGAAGTATATGTGAGGCTGTGTTTATGTACATCATATGCATACCATAAGTGGTATTTAGATTCTCCAGAATATGACACCCTCTTCTGGAGTGTCTGAACAGCTACATTGTACTTATATTTAATAATAAATAAATAAATAAATAAATAAATAAATAAATAAATAAATAAATAAACATTTTTTTAAAAAAAGGATAAGAAAGAAAGACCAGGCAGGCCTGCCATCCTTATCACTGTCTGTCTCTCTGTCTGTCTGATCCCCTGGAACTGGAGATGGGCCACCTTTTAGGTGCTGGTAGTTGATCCCAGGTTCTCTGGAAGAGGAGACAATGCTGTTAATTGTTGAGTGCTTTCAGTGGCCCCACATATTTATAATTTTTAGAAGTATATGTGAGGCTGTGTTTATGTACATCATATTCAGACCATAAGAGGGATTTAGATTCTCTAGAATCTGACACCCTCTTCTGGAGTGTCTGAAGACGGCTACAGTGTACTTATATCTAATAAATAAATAAATAAATAAATAAATAAATAAATAAATAAATAAATAAACATTTTTTAAAAAGTATAAGAAATAAAGAAAGACCAGGCAGGCCTGCCATCCTTATCTCTGTCTCTCTGTCTGTCTGTCTGTCTGTCTGATCCACTGGAACTGGAGATGGGCCACCATAAGGTGCTGGTAGTTTATCCCAGGTTTCTGAAAGAGGAGACAATGCTGTTACTTGTTGAGCCCTCTCATTGGCCCCACACATCTTTAAATTTTTAGAAGTATATGTGAGGCTGTATTTATGTACATCATATGCAGACCATAAGAGGGATTTAGATTCTCCAGAATCTGACACCCTCTTCTGGGGTGTCTGAAGACAGCTACAGTGTACTTATATCTAATAAATACATAAATAAATATATAAATAAACATTTTTTTTGAAAAAGATAAGAAAGAAAGAATGACCAGGCAGGCCTGCCATCCTTATCACTGTCTGTATGTCTGTCTGTCTGATCCCCTGGAACTGGAGATGGGCCACCATATAGTTGCTGGTAGCTGATCCCAAGTACTCTGGAAGAGGAGACAATGCTGTTAATTGTTGAGCTTTTAGAGTGCTCCAACCCTTCTTTAAATTTTTAGAATTATATGTGAGGCTGTGTTTATGTACATCATATGCAGACCATAAGAGGGATTTAGATTCTCCAGAATCTGACACCCTCTTCTGGAGTGTCTGAACAGCTACAGTGTACTTATATCTAATAATAAATAAATAAATAAATAAATAAATAAATAAATAAATAAATAAATAAATAAACATTTTTTTAAAAAAATGATAAGAAAGAAAGAAAGACCAGGCAGGCCTGCCATCCTTATCACTGTCTGTCTGTCTGTCTGTCTGATCCCCTGGAACTGTAGATGGGCCACCTTTTAGGTGCTGGTAGTTGATCCCAGGTTCTCTGGAAGAGGAGACAATGCTGTTAATTGTTGAGTCCTTTCAGTGGCCCCACCTATTTATAATTTTTAGACGTATATGTGAGGCTGTGTTTATGTACATCATATTCAGACCATAAGAGGGATTTAGATTCTCTAGAATCTGACACCCTCTTCTGGAGTGTCTGAAACGGCTACAATGTACTTATATCTAATAAATACATAAATAAATAAATAAATAAATAAATAAACATTTTTTTAAAAGTATAAGAAATAAAGAAAGACCAGGCAGACCTGCCATCCTTATCTCTGTCTCTCTGTCTGTCTGTCTGTCTGTCTGATCCACTGGAACTGGAGATGGGCCACCATAAGGTGCTGGTAGTTTATCCCAGGTTCTCTGAAAGAGGAGACAATGCTGTTAATTGTTGAGCCCTCTCAGTGGCCCCACACATCTTTAAATTTTTAGAAGTATATGTGAGGCTCTGTTTATGTACATCATATGCAGACCATAAGAGGATTTAGATTCTCCAGAATCTGACACCCTCTTCTGGAGTGTCTGAAGACAGCTACAGTGTACTAATATCTAATAAATACATAAATAAATAAATAAATAAACATTTTTTTAAAAAGGATAAAAAAGAAAGAAAGACTAGGCAGGCCTGCCATCCTTATCACTGTCTGTATGTCTGTCTGTCTGATCCCTTGGAACTGGAGATGGACCACCATATAGTTGCTGGTAGTTGATCCCAGGTACTCTGGAAGAGGAGACAATGCTGTTAATTGTTGAGCTTTTAGAGTGGCCCCACCCTTCTTTAAATTTTTAGAAGTATATGTGAGGCTGTGTTTATGTACATTATATGCAGTAAATAAGAGGGATTTAGATTCTCCAGAATATGACACCCTCTTCTGAAGTGTCTGAAGACAGCTACAGTGTACTTATATCTAATAAATATATATATAAATAAATAAACATTTTTAAAATGTATAAGAAGAAAGAAAAACCAGGCAGGCCTGCCATCCTTGTCTGTCTGTCTGTATGTATGTCTGTCTGATCCCCTGGAACTGGAGATGGGCCACAATATAGGGTCTGGTAGTTGATCCCAGGTCCTCTGGAAGAGGAGACAATGCTGTTAATTGTTGAGCCCTTTCAGTGGCCGCAACCATCTTAAAATTTTTAGAAGTATATGTGAGGCTGTGTTTATGTACATCAAATGCAGACCATAAGAGGGATATAGATTATCCAGAATCTGAAACCCTCTTCTGGAGAGTCTGAAGACAGCTACAGTGTACTTATATCTAATAAATACATAAATAAATAAATAAATAAATTAATTAATTAATTAATAAATAAATAAATAAATAAATAAACAATTTTAAAAAGGATAAGAAAGAAAGAAAAATCAGGCAGGCCTGCCATCCTTATCTCTGTCTGTCTGTCTGTCTGTCTGATCCCCTGCAACTTGAGATGGGCCACCCCATAGTTGCTGGTAGTTGATCCAATGTTCTCTGGAAGAGGAGACAATGGTGTTAATTTTTGAGCCCTTTCAGTGGGCCCACCCATCTTTAAATTTTTAGAAGTATATGTGAGGCTGTGTTTATGTACATCATATGCAGACCATAAGAGGGATTTAGATTCTCCAGAATCTGACACCCTCTTCTGGAGTGTCTGAACAGCTACAGTGTACTTATATTTAATAATAAATAAATAAATAAATAAATAAATAAATAAATAAATAAATAAATAAACATTTTTTTTAAAAAAGGATAAGAAAGAAAGAAAGACCAGGCAGGCCTGCCATCCTTATCACTGTCTGTCTGTCTGTCTGTCTGATCCCCTGGAACTGGAGATGGGCCACCTTTTAGGTGCTGGTAGTTGATCCCAGGTTCTCTGGAAGAGGAGACAATGCTGTTAATTGTTGAGTCCTTTCAGTGGCCCCACCTATTTATAATTTTTAGACGTATATGTGAGGCTGTGTTTATGTACATCATATTCAGACCATAAGAGGGATTTAGATTCTCTAGAATCTGACACCCTCTTCTGGAGTGTCTGAAGACGGCTACAGTGTACTTATATCTAATTAATAAATAAATAAATAAATAAATAAATAAATAAACAATTTTTAAAGGTATAAGAAATAAAGAAATACCAGGCAGGCCTGCCATCCTTATCTCTGTCTCTCTGTCTGTCTGTCTGTCTGTCTGATCCACTGGAACTGGAGATGGGCCACCATAAGGTGCTGGTAGTTTATCCCAGGTTCTCTGAAAGAGGAGACAATGCTGTTAATTGTTGAGCCCTCTCAGTGGCCCCACACATCTTTAAATTTTTAGAAGTATATGTGAGGCTCTGTTTATGTACATCATATGCAGACCATAAGAGGGATTTAGATTCTCCAGAATCTGACACCCTCTTCTGGAGTGTCTGAAGACAGCTACAGTGTACTTATATCTAATAAATACATAAATAAATAAATAAATAAACATTTTTTTAAAAAGGATAAGAAAGAAAGAAAGACCAGGCAGGCCTGTCATCCTTATCACTGTCTGTATGTCTGTCTGTCTGATCCCCTGGAACTGGAGATGGGACACCATATAGTTGCTGGTAGTTGATCCCAGGTACTCTGGAAGAGGAGACAATGCTGTTAATTGTTGAGCTTTTAGAGTGGCCCCACCTTTCTTTAATTTTTAGAAGTATATGTGAGGCTGTGTTTATGTACATCATATGCAGACCATAAGAGGGATTTAGATTCTCCAGAATCTGACACCCTCTTCTGGAGTGTCTGAACAGCTACAGTGTACTTATATCTAATAATAAATAAATAAATAAATAAATAAATAAATAAATAAATAAATATTTTTTTAAAAAAGGATAAGAAAGAAAGATAGACCAGGCAGGCCTGCCATCCTTATCACTGTCTGTCTGTCTGTCTGTCTGATCCCCTGGAACTGGAGATGGGCCACCTTTTAGGTGCTGGTAGTTGATCCCAGGTTCTCTGGAAGAGGAGACAATGCTGTTAATTGTTGAGTCCTTTCAGTGGCCCCACCTATTTATAATTTTTAGAAGTATATGTGAGGCTGTGTTTATGTACATCATATTCAGACCATAAGAGGGATTTAGATTCTCTAGAATCTGACACCCTCTTCTGGAGTGTGTGAAGACGGCTACAGTGTACTTATATCTAATAAATACATAAATAAATAAATAAATAAATAAATAAATAAATAAACATTTTTTAAAAAGTATAAGAAATAAAGAAAGACCAGGCAGACCTGCCATCCTTATCTCTGTCTCTCTGTCTGTCTGTCTGTCTGTCTGTCTGATCCACTGGAACTGGAGATGGGCCACCATAAGGTGCTGGTAGTTTATCCCAGGTTCTCTGAAAGAGGAGACAATGCTGTTAATTGTTGAGCCCTCTCAGTGGCCCCACACATCTTTAAATTTTTAGAAGTATATGTGAGGCTTTGTTTATGTACATCATATACAGACCATAAGAGGGATTTAGATTCTCCAGAATCTGACACCCTCTTCTGGAGTGTCTGAAGACAGCTACAGTGTACTTATATCTAATAAATACATAATTAAATATATAAATAAACATTTTTTTAAAAAGGATAAGAAAGAAAGAAAGACCAGGCAGGCCTGCCATCCTTATCACTGTCTGTATGTCTGTCTGTCTGATCCTCTGGAACTGGAGATGAACCACCATATAGTTGCTGGTAGTTGATCCCAGGTACTCTGGAAGAGGAGACAATGCTGTTAATTGTTGAGCTTTTAGAGTGGCCCCACACTTCTTTAAATTTTTAGAAGTATATGTGAGGCTGTGTTTATGTACATCATATGCAGTCCATAAGAGGGATTTAGATTCTCCAGAATATGACACCCTCTTCTGAAGTGTCTGAAGACAGCTACAGTGTACTTATATCTAATAAATATATATATATATATAAATAAATAAACATTTTTAAAATGTATAAGAAGAAAGAAAAACCAGGCAGGCCTGCAATCCTTGTCTGTCTGTCTGTATGTCTGTCTGTCTTATCGCCTGGAACTGGAGATGGGCCACAATATAGTTGCTGGTAGTTGATCCCAGGTCCTCTGGAAGAGGAGACAATGCTGTTAATTGTTGAGCCCTTTCAGTGGCCCCAACCATCTTTAAATTTTTAGAAGTATATGTGAGGCTGTGTTTATGTACATCATATGCAGACCATAAGAGGGATATAGATTCTCCAGAATCTGACACCCTCTTCTGGAGAGTCTGAAGACAGCTACAGTGTACTTATATCTAATAAATAAATAAATAAATAAATAAATAAATAAATTAATTAATGAATAAATAAATAAATAAACAATTTTAAAAAGGATAAGAAAGAAAGAAAAATCAGGCAGGCCTGCCATCCTTATCTCTGTCTGTCTGTCTGTCTGTCTGATCCCCTGCAACTTGAGATGGGCCACCACATAGTTGCTGGTAGTTGATCCCACGTTCTCTGGAAGAGGAGACAATGGTGTTAATTGTTGAGCCCTTTCAGTGGGCCCACCCATCTTTAAATATTTAGAAGTATATGTGAGGCTGTGTTTATGTACATCATATGCAGACCATAAGAGCGATTTAGATTCTCCAGAAGATGACACCCTCTTCTAGAGTGTCTGAAGACAGCTACAGTGTACTTATATCTAATAAATACATAAATAAATAAATAAATAAATAAATAAATAAATAAATAAACATTTTTTTTAAAGTATAAAAAAGAAAGAAAGACCAGGCAGGCCTCCATCCTTACCTCTGTCAGTCTGTCTGTCTGTCTGATCCCCTGGAACTGGAGATGGGCCACATTTTAGGTGCTGGTAGTTGATCCCAGGTTCTCTGGAAGAAGAGACAATGCTTTTAATTGTTGAGCCCTTTCAGTGGCTCCACCTATCTTTAAATTTTTAGAAGTATATGTTAGGCTGTGTTTACGTACATCATATGCAGACCATAAGAGGGATTTAGATTCTCCAGAATCTGACACCCACTTCTGGAGTGTCTGTAGACAACTACAGTGTACTTATATCTAATAAATACATAAATAAATAAATAAATAAATAAATAAATAAATAAATAAATAAATAAACATTATTTTAAAAGGATAAGAAAGAAAGAAAAACCAGGCAGGTCTGCCCTCCTTATCTCTGTCTGTCTGTCTGTCTGATCCCCTGGAACTGGTGATGGGCCACTTTTTAGGTGCTGGTAGTTGATCCCAGGTTCTCTGGAAGAGGAGACAATGCTGTTAATTTTTGAGTCCTTTCAGTGGCCCCACCTATTTTTAAATATTTAGAGGTATATGTGAGGCTGTGTTTATGTACATCATATTCAGACCATAAGAGGGATTTAGATTCTCTAGTATCTGACACCCTCTTCTGGAGTGTCTGAAGACGGCTACAATGTACTTATATCTAATAAATACATAAATAAATAAATAAATAAATAAATAAATAAATAAACATTTTTTAAAAAGTATAAGAAATAAAGAAAGACCAGGCAGGCCTGCCATCCATATCTCTGTCTCTCTGTCTGTCTGTCTGTCTGATCCTCTGGAACTGGAGATGGGCCACCATAAGGTGCTGGTAGTTTATCCCAGGTTCTCTGAAAGAGGAGACAATGCTGTTAATTGTTGAGCCCTCTCAGTGGCCCCACACATCTTTAAATTTTTAGAAGTATATGTGAGGCTTTGTTTATGTACATCATATACAGACCATAAGAGGGATTTAGATTCTCCAGAATCTGACACCCTCTTCTGGAGTGTCTGAAGACAGCTACAGTGTACTTATATCTAATAAATACATAAATAAATATATAAATAAACATTTTTTTAAAAAGGATAAGAAAGAAAGAAAGACCAGGCAGGCCTGCCATCCTTATCACTGTCTGTATGTCTGTCTGTCTGATCCTCTGGAACTGGAGATGAACCACCATATAGTTGCTGGTAGTTGATCCCAGGTACTCTGGAAGAGGAGACAATGCTGTTAATTGTTGAGCTTTTAGAGTGGCCCCACCCTTATTTAAATTTTTAGAAGTATATGTGAGGCTGTGTTTATGTACATCATATGCAGTCCATAAGAGGGATTTAGATTCTCCAGAATATGACACCCTCTTCTGAAGTGTCTGAAGACAGCTACAGTGTACTTATATCTAATAAATATATATATATATATATAAATAAATAAACATTTTTAAAATGTATAAGAAGAAAGAAAAACCAGGCAGGCCTGCAATCCTTGTCTGTCTGTCTGTATGTCTGTCTGTCTGATCGCCTGGAACTGGAGATGGGCCACAATATAGTTGCTGGTAGTTGATCCCAGGTCCTCTGGAAGAGGAGACAATGCTGTTAATTGTTGAGCCCTTTCAGTGGCCCCAACCATCTTTAAATTTTTAGAAGTATATGTGAGGCTGTGTTTATGCACATCATATGCAGACCATAAGAGGGATATAGATTCTCCAGAATCTGACACCCTCTTCTGGAGAGTCTGAAGACAGCTACAGTGTACTTATATCTAATAAATAAATAAATAAATAAATAAATAAATAAATAAATAAATTAATGAATAAATAAATAAATAAACAATTTTAAAAAGGATAAGAAAGAAAGAAAAATCAGGCAGGCCTGCCATCCTTATCTCTGTCTGTCTGTCTGTCTGTCTGATCCCCTGCAACTTGAGATGGGCCACCACATAGTTGCTGGTAGTTGATCCCACGTTCTTGGAAGAGGAGACAATGGTGTTAATTGTTGAGCCCTTTCAGTGGGCCCACCCATCTTTAAATATTTAGAAGTGTATGTGAGGCTGTGTTTATGTACATCATATTCAGACCATAAGAGGGATTTAGATTCTCTAGTATCTGACACCCTCTTCTGGAGTGTCTGAAGACGGCTACAATGTACTTATATCTAATAAATACATAAATAAATAAATAAATAAATAAATAAATAAATAAATAAACATTTTTTAAAAAGTATAAGAAATAAAGAAAGACCAGGCAGGCCTGCCATCCATATCTCTGTCTCTCTGTCTGTCTGTCTGTCTGATCCTCTGGAACTGGAGATGGGCCACCATAAGGTGCTGGTAGTTTATCCCAGGTTCTCTGAAAGAGGAGACAATGCTGTTAATTGTTGAGCCCTCTCAGTGGCCCCACACATCTTTAAATTTTTAGAAGTATATGTGAGGCTTTGTTTATGTACATCATATACAGACCATAAGAGGGATTTAGATTCTCCAGAATCTGACACCCTCTTCTGGAGTGTCTGAAGACAGCTACAGTGTACTTATATCTAATAAATACATAAATAAATATATAAATAAACATTTTTTTAAAAAGGATAAGAAAGAAAGAAAGACCAGGCAGGCCTGCCATCCTTATCACTGTCAGTATGTCTGTCTGTCTGATCCTCTGGAACTGGAGATGAACCACCATATAGTTGCTGGTAGTTGATCCCAGGTACTCTGGAAGAGGAGACAATGCTGTTAATTGTTGAGCTTTTAGAGTGGCCCCACCCTTATTTAAATTTTTAGAAGTATATGTGAGGCTGTGTTTATGTACATCATATGCAGTCCATAAGAGGGATTTAGATTCTCCAGAATATGACACCCTCTTCTGAAGTGTCTGAAGACAGCTACAGTGTACTTATATCTAATAAATATATATATATATATAAATAAATAAACATTTTTAAAATGTATAAGAAGAAAGAAAAACCAGGCAGGCCTGCAATCCTTGTCTGTCTGTCTGTATGTCTGTCTGTCTGATCGCCTGGAACTGGAGATGGGCCACAATATAGTTGCTGGTAGTTGATCCCAGGTCCTCTGGAAGAGGAGACAATGCTGTTAATTGTTGAGCCCTTTCAGTGGCCCCAACCATCTTTAAATTTTTAGAAGTATATGTGAGGCTGTGTTTATGTACATCATATGCAGACCATAAGAGGGATATAGATTCTCCAGAATCTGACACCCTCTTCTGGAGAGTCTGAAGACAGCTACAGTGTACTTATATCTAATAAATAAATAAATAAATAAATAAATAAATAAATAAATAAATAAATAAATTAATGAATAAATAAATAAATAAACAATTTTAAAAAGGATAAGAAAGAAAGAAAAATCAGGCAGGCCTGCCATCCTTATCTCTGTCTGTCTGTCTGTCTGTCTGATCCCCTGCAACTTGAGATGGGCCACCACATAGTTGCTGGTAGTTGATCCCACGTTCTCTGGAAGAGGAGACAATGGTGTTAATTGTTGAGCCCTTTCAGTGGGCCCACCCATCTTTAAATATTTAGAAGTATATGTGAGGCTGTGTTTATGTACATCATATGCAGACCATAAGAGCGATTTAGATTCTCCAGAAGATGACACCCTCTTATAGAGTGTCTGAAGACATCTACAGTGTACTTATATCTAATAAATACATAAATAAATAAATAAATAAATAAATAAATAAATAAATAAACATTTTTTTAAAAGTATAAGAAAGAAAGAAAGACCAGGCAGGCCTCCATCCTTACCTCTGTCAGTCTGTCTGTCTGTCTGATCCCCTGGAACTGGAGATGGGCCACCTTTTAGGTGCTGGTAGTTGATCCCAGGTTCTCTGGAAGAAGAGACAATGCTGTTAATTGTTGAGCCCTTTCAGTGGCTCCACCTATCTTTAAATTTTTAGAAGTATATGTTAGGCTGTGTTTACGTACATCATATGCAGACCATAAGAGGGATTTAGATTCTCCAGAATCTGACACCCACTTCTGGAGTGTCTGAAGACAACTACAGTGTACTTATATCTAATAAATACATAAATAAATAAATAAATGAATAAATAAATAAATAAATAAACATTATTTTAAAAGGATAAGAAAGAAAGAAAAACCAGGCAGGTCTGCCCTCCTTATCTCTGTCTGTCTGTCTGTCTGTCTGATCCCCTGGAACTGGTGATGGGCCACCTTTTAGGTGCTGGTAGTTGATCCCAGGTTCTCTGGAAGAGGAGACAATGCTGTTAATTGTTGAGTCCTTTCAGTGGCCCCACCTATTTTTAAATATTTAGAGGTATATGTGAGGCTGTGTTTATGTACATCATATTCAGACCATAAGAGGGATTTAGATTCTCTAGAATCTGACACCCTCTTCTGGAGTGTCTGAAGACGGCTACAATGTACTTATATCTAATAAATAAATAAATAAATAAATAAATAAATAAATAAACATTTTTTAAAAAGTATAAGAAATAAAGAAAGACCAGGCAGGCCTGCCATCCATATCTCTGTCTCTCTGTCTGTCTGTCTGTCTGATCCTCTGGAACTGGAGATGGGCCACCATAAGGTGCTGGTAGTTTATCCCAGGTTCTCTGAAAGAGGAGACAATGCTGTTAATTGTTGAGCCCTCTCAGTGGCCCCACCCATCTTTAAATTTTTAGAAGTATATGCGAGGCTGTGTTTATGTACCGAATATGCAGACCATAAGAGGGATTTAGATTCTCCAGAATCTGACACCCTCTTCTGGAGTGTCTGAAGACAGCTACAGTGTACATATATCTAATAATTACATAAATAAATATATAAATAAACATTTTTTAAAAAAGGATAAGAAAGAAAGAAAGACCAGGCAGGCCTGCCATCCTTATCACTGTCTGTATGTCTGTCTGTCTGATCCCCTGGAACTGGAGATGGGCCAACATATAGTTGCTGGTAGTTGATCCCAGGTACTCTGGAAGAGGAGACAATGCTGTTAATTGTTGAGCTTTTAGAGTGGCCCCAACCTTCTTTAAATTTTTAGAAGTATATGTGAGGCTGTGTTTATGTACATCATATGCAGACCATAAGAGGGATTTAGATTCTCCAGAATCTGACACCCTCTTCTGGAGTGTCTGAAAGCAGCTACAGTGTACATATATCTAATAAATACATAAATAAATATATAAACATTTTTTAAAAAAGAATAAGAAAGAAAGAAAGAACAGGCAGGCCTGCCATCCTTATCACTGTCTGTATGTCTGTCTGTCTGATCCCCTGGAACTGGAGAAGGGCCACCATATAGTTGCTGGTAGTTGATCCCAGGTACTCTGGAAGAGGAGACAATGCTGTTAATTGTTGAGCTTTTAGAGTGGCCCCACCCTTCTTTAAATTTTTAGAAATATATGTGAGGCTGTGTTTATGTACATCATATGCAGACCATAAGAGGGATTTAGATTCTCCAGAATATGACACCCTCTTCTGAAGTGTCTGAAGACAGCTACAGTGTACTTATATCTAATAAATATATATATATAAATAAATAAACATTTTTAAAATGTATAAGAAAGAAAGAAAAACCAGGCAGGCCTGCAATCCTTGTCTGTCTGTGTGTATATATGTCTGTCTGATCGCCTGGAACTGGAGATGGGCCACAATATAGTTGCTGGTAGTTGATCCCTGGTCCTCTGGAAGAGAAGACAATGCTGTTAATTGTTGAGCCCTTTCAGTGGCCCCAACCATCTTTAAATTTTTAGAAGTATATGTGAGGCTGTGTTTATGTACATCATATGCAGACCATAAGAGGGATATAGATTCTCCAGAATCTGACACCCTTTTCTGGAGAGTCTGAAGACAGCTGCAGTGTACTTATATCTAATAAATAAATAAATAAATAAATAAATAAATAAATAAATAAATAAATAAATAAACATTTTTTAAAAGTATAAGAAAGAAAGAAAGACCAGGCAGGCCTCCATCCTTATCTCTGTCTGTCTGTCTTTCTGTCTGATACCCTGGAACTGGAGATGGGCCACCATATAGTTGCTGGTAGTTTATCCAAGGTTCTCTGGAAGAGGAGACAATGCTGTTAATTGTTGAGCCCTTTCAGTGGCCCCACCCATCTTTAAATTTTTAGAAGTATATGCAAGGCTGTGTTTATGTACCGAATATGCAGACCATAAGAGGGATTTAGATTCTCCAGAATCTGACACCCTCTTCTGGAGTGTCTGAAGACAGCTACAGTGTACTTATATCTAATAAATACATAAATAAATATATAAATAAACATTTTTTTAAAAAGGATAAGAAAGAAAGAAAGACCAGGCAGGCCTGCCATCCTTATCACTGTCTGTATGTCTGTCTGTCTGATCCCCTGGAACTGGAGATGGGCCACCATATAGTTGCTGGTAGTTGATCCCAGGTACTCTGGAAGAGGAGACAATGCTGTTAATTTTTGAGCCCTTTCAGTGGCGCCACCCATCTTTAAATATTTAGAGGTATATGTGAGGCTGTGTTTATGTACATCATATGCAGACCATAAGAGGGATTTAGATTCTCCAGAATCTGACATCCTCTTCTGGAGTGTCTGAAGACAGCTACAGTGTACTTATATCTAATAAATAAATAGATAAATAAATAAATAAATAAATAAATAAATAAATAAATAAATAAACATTTTTTAAAAAGTATAAGAAAGAAAGAAAGACCAGGCAGGCCTGCCATCCATATCTCTGTCTGTCTGTCTGTCTGTCTATCTGATCCCCTAGAACTGGAGATGGGCCACCATATTGTGCTGGTAGTTGATCCAAGGTTCTCTGGAAGAGGAGACAATTCGGTTAATTGTTGAGACCTTTCAGTGGCCCCACACTTCTTTAAATATTTAGAAGTTTATGTGAGGCTGTGTTTATGTACATCATATTCAGATTATAAGAGGATTTAGATTCTCCAGAATCTGACACCCTCCTCTGGAGTGTCTAAAGAAAGCTACAGTGTACTTATATCTAAGAAATACATAAAAATAAATAAATAAATAAATATATATTTTTTAAAAAGGATAAGAAAGAAAGAAAGACCAGGCAGGCCTGCCATCCTTATCTCTGTCTGTCTGTCTGTCTGTCTGATCCCCTGGAACTGGACTTGGGCTACCATAAAGTTGCTGGTAGTTGATCCCAGGTTCTCTGGAAGAGGAGACAATGCTGTTAATTGTTGAGCCCTATCAGTGGCCCTACCCATCTTTAAATATTTAGAAGTATATGTGAGGCTGTATTTATGTACATCATATGCAGACCATAAGAGGGATTTAGATTCTCCAGAATCTGACACCCTATTCTGGAGTGTCTGAAGACAGCTACAGTGTACTTATATCTAATAAATACATAAATAAATAAATAAATAAATAAATAAATAAATAAACATTTTTTAAAAATTATAAGAAATAAAGAAAGACCAGGCAGGCCTGCCATCCTTATCTCTGTCTCTCTGTCTGTCTGTCTGTCTGCTCAACTGGAACTGGAGATGGGCCACCATAAGGTGCTGGTAGTTTATCCCAGGTTCTCTGAAAGAGGAGACAATGCTGTTAATTGTTGAGCCCTCTCAGTGGCCCCACACATCTTTAAATTTTTAGAAGTATATGTGAGGCTGTGTTTATGTACATCATATGCAGACCATAAGAGGGATTTAGATTCTCCAGAATCTGACACCCTCTTCTGGAGTGTCTGAAGACAGCTACAGTGTACTTATATCTAATAAATACATAAATAAATATATAAATAAACATTTTTTTAAAAAGGATAAGAAAGAAAGTAAGACCAGGCAGGCCTGCCATCCTTATCACTGTCTGTATGTCTGTCTGTCTGATCCCCTGGAACTGGAGATGGGCCACCATATAGTTGCTGGTAGTTGATCCCAGGTACTCTGGAAGAGGAGACAATGCTGTTAATTTTTGAGCCCTTTCAGTGGCGCCACCCTTCTTTAAATATTTAGAGGTATATGTGAGGCTGTGTTTATGTACATCATATGCAGACCATAAGAGGGATTTAGATTCTCCAGAATCTGACACCCTCTTCTGGAGTGTCTGAAGACAGCTACAGTGTACTTATATCTAATAAATAAATAGATAAATAAATAAATAAATAAATAAATAAATAAACATTTTTTAAAAAGTATAAGAAAGAAAGAAAGACCAGGCAGGCCTGCCATCCATATCTCTGTCTGTCTGTCTGTCTGTCTATCTGATCCCCTGGAACTGGAGATGGGCCACCATATTGTGCTGGTAGTTGATCCAAGGTTCTCTGGAAGAGGAGACAATTCGGTTAATTGTTGAGACCTTTCAGTGGCCCCACACTTCTTTAAATATTTAGAAGTTTATGTGAGGCTGTGTTTATGTACATCATATTCAGATTATAAGAGGATTTAGATTCTCCAGAATCTGACACCCTCTACTGGAGTGACTGAAGACAGCTACAGTGTACTTATAATAAATAAATAAATAAATAAATAAATAAATAAATAAATAAATAAACATTTTTTAAAAAGGATAAGAAAGAAAGTAAGACCAGGCAGGCCTGCCATCCTTATCTCTGTCTGTCTGTCTGTCTGTGTGATCCCCTGGAACTGGAGTTGGGCTACCATAAAGTTGCTGGTAGTTGATCCCAGGTTCTCTGGAAGAGGAGACAATGCTGTTAATTGTTGAGCCCTATCAGTGGTCCTACCCATCTTTAAATATTTAGTAGTATATGTGAGGCTGTGTTTATGTACATCATATGCAGACCATAAGAGGGATTTAGATTCTCCAGAATCTGACACCCTCTTCTGGAGTATCTGAAGACAGCTACAGTGTACTTATATCTAATAAATAAATAGATAAATAAATAAATAAATAAATAAACATTTTTTAAAAATGATAAGAAAGAAAGAAAGACCAGGTAGGCCTGCCATCCATATCTCTGCCTGTCTCTCTGTCTGTCTATCTGATCCCCGGGAACTGGAGATGGGCCACCATATAGTTGCTGGTAGTTGATCCAAGGTTCTCTGGAAGAGGAGACAATGCTCTTAATTGTTGAGCCCTATCAGTGGCCCTACCCATCTTTAAATTTTTAGAAGTATATGTGAGGCTGTGTTTATGTACATCATATGCAGACCATAAGAGGGATTTAGATTCTCCAGAATCTGACACCCTCTTCTGGAGTGTATGAAGACAGCTACAGTGTACTTATATCTAATAAATACATAAATAAATAAACATTTTTTAAAAAGGATAAGAAAGAAAGAAAGACCAGGCAGGCCTGCCATCCTAATCTCTGTCAGTCTGTCAGTCTGTCAGACTGTCTGATCCCTTGGAACTGTAGATGGGGCACCATATAGTTGCTGTTAGTTGATCCCAGGTTCTCTGGAAGAGGAGACAATGCTATTAATTGTTGAGCCCTTTCAGTGGCTCCACCTATCTTTAAATTTTTAGAAGTATATGTTAGGCTGTGTTTATGTACATCATATGCAGACCATCTGAGGGATTTAGATTCTCCAGTATCTGACACCCTCTTCTGGATTGTCTGAAGACAACTACAGTGTACTTATATCTAATGAATACATACATATATAAATAAATAAATAAATAAATAAACATTATTTTAAAAGGATAAGGAAGAAAGAAAGACAAGGCAGGCCTGCCATACTTATCTCTGTCTGTCTGTCTGTCTGTCTGATCCCCTGGAACTGGAGATGGGCCACCTTGTAGGTGCTGGTAGTTGATCCCAGTTTCTCTGGAAGAGGAGACAATGCTGTTAATTGTTGAGCCCTTTCAGTGGCCCCACCCATTTTTAATTTTTACAAGTATATGTGAGGCTGTGTTTATGTACATCATATTCAGACCATAAGAGGGATTTAGATTCTCCAGAATCTGACACCATCTTCTGGAGTGTCTGAAGACGGCTACAGTGTACTTATATCTAATAAATACATAAATAAATAAATAAATAAATAAATAAACATTTTTTAAAAAGTATAAGAAATAAAGAAAGACCAGTCAGGCCTGCCATCCATATCTCTGTCTCTCTGTCTGTCTGTCTGTCTGATCCACTGGAACTGGAGATGGGCCACCATAAAGTGCTGGTAGTTTATCCCAGGTTCTCTGAAAGAGGAGACAATGCTGTTAATTGTTGAGCCCTTTCAGTGGCCACACACAGCTTTAAATTTTTAGAAGTATATGTGAGGATGTGTTTATGTACATCATATGCAGACCATAAAAGGGATTTAGATTCTCCAGAATCTGACACCCTCTTCTGGAGTGTCTGAAGACAGCTACGGTGTACTTATATCTAATAAATACATAAATAAATATATAAATAAACATTTTTTTAAAAAGGATAAGAAAGAAAGAAAGACCAGGCAGGCCTGCCATCCTTATCACTGTCTGTATGTCTGTCTGTCTGATCCCCTGGAACTGGAGATGGGCCACCATATAGTTGCTGGTAGTTGATCCCAGGTCCTCTGGAAGAGGAGACAATGCTGTTAATTGTTGAGCTTTTAGAGTGGCCCCAGCCTTCTTTAAATTTTTAGAAGTATATGTGAGGCTGTGTTTATGTACATCATATGCAGACCATAAGAGGGATTTAGATTCTCCTGAATCTGACACCCTCTTCTGGAGTGTCTGAACAGCTACAGTGTACTTATATCTAATAATAAATAAATAAATAAATAAATAAATAAATAAATAAATAAATAAATAAACAAACATTTTTTTAAAAAAAGGATAAGAAAGAAAGAAAGACCAGGCAGGCCTGAAATCCTTATCACTGTCTGTCTCTCTGTCTGTCTGATCCCCTGGAACTGGAGATGGGCCACCTTTTAGGTGCTGGTAGTTGATCCCAGGTTCTCTGGAAGAGGAGACAATGCTGTTAATTGTTGAGTCTTTTCAGTGGCCCCACCTATTTATAATTTTTAGAAGTATATGTGAGGCTGTGTTTATGTACATCATATTCAGACCATAAGAGGGATTTAGATTCTCTAGAATCTGACACCCTCTTCTGGAGTGTCTGAAGACGGCTACAGTGTACTTATATCTAATAAATACATAAATAAATAAATAAATAAATAAATAAATAAATAAATAAATTAAAATTTTTTAAAAAGTATAAGAAATAAAGAAAGACCAGGCAGGCCTGCCATCCTTATCTCTGTCTCTCTGTCTGTCTGTCTGTCTGTCTGATCCACTGGAACTGGAGATGGGCCACAATAAGGTGCTGGTAGTTTATCCCAGGTTCTCTGAAAGAGGAGACAATGCTGTTAATTGTTGAGCCCTCTCAGTGGCCCCACACATCTTTAAATTTTTAGAAGTATATGCGAGGCTGTGTTTATGTACATCATATGCAGACCATAAGAGGGATTTAGATTCTCCAGAATCTGACACCCTCTTCTGGAGTGTCTGAAAGCAGCTACAGTGTACATATATCTAATAAATACATAAATAAATATATAAATAAACATTTTTTTAAAAAGGATAAGAAAGAAAGAAAGACCAGGCAGGCCTGCCATCCTTATCACTGTCTGTATGTCTGTCTGTCTGATCCCCTGGAACTGGAGATGGGCCACCATATAGTTGCTGGTAGTTGATCCCAGGTACTCTGGAAGAGGAGACAATGCTGTTAATTGTTGAGCTTTTAGAGTGGCCCCACCCTTCTATGAATTTTTAGAAGTATATGTGAGGCTGTGTTTATGTACATCATATGCAGACCATAAGAGGGATTTAGATTCTCCAGAATCTGACACCCTCTTCTGGAGTGTCTGAACAGCTACAGTGTACTTATATCTAATAATAAATAAATAAATAAATAAATAAATAAATAAATAAATAAATAAACGAACATTTTTTTTAAAAAAGGATAAGAAAGAAAGAAAGACCAGGCAGGCCTGCCATCCTTATCACTGTCTGTCTGTCTTTCTGTCTGATCCCCTGGAACTGGAGATGGGCCACCTATTAGGTGCTGGTAGTTGATCCCAGGTTCTCTGGAAGAGGAGACAATGCTGTAAATTGTTGAGTCCTTTCAGTGGCCCCACCTATTTATAATTTTTAGACGTATATGTGAGGCTGTGTTTATGTACATCATATTCAGACCATAAGAGGGATTTAGATTCTCTAGAATCTGACACCCTCTTCTTAATTGTCTGAAGACGGCTACAGTGTACTTATATGTAATAAATACATACATACATAAATAAATAAATAAATAAAATATAAACATTTTTTTAAAATATAAGAAATAAAGAAAGACCAGGCAGGCCTGCCATCCATATCTCTGTCTCTCTTTCTGTCTGTCTGTCTGATCCCCTGGAACTGGAGATGGGCCAACATAAGGTGCTGGTAGTTTATCCCAGGTTCTCTGAAAGAGGAGACAATGCTGTTAATTGTTGAGCCCTCTCAGTGGCCCCACACATCTTTAAATTTTTAGAAGTATATGCAAGGCTGTGTTTATGTACCGAATATGCAGACCATAAGAGGGATTTAGATTCTCCAGAATCTGACACCCTCTTCTGGAGTGTCTGAAGACAGCTACAGTGTACATATATCTAATAAATACATACATAAATATATAAATAAACATTTTTTAAAAGGATAAGAAAGAAAGAAAGACCAGGCAGGCCTGCCATCCTTATCACTGTCTGTATGTCTGTCTGTCAGATCCCCTGGAACTGGAGATGGGCTACCATATAGTTGCTGGTAGTTGATCCCAGGTTCTCTGGAAGAGGAGACAATGCTGTTAATTGTTGAGCTTTTAGAGTGGCCCCACCCTTCTTTAAATTTTTAGAAGTATATGTGAGGCTGTGTTTATGTACATCATATGCAGACCATAAGAGGGATTTAGATTCTCCAGAATCTGACACCCTCTTCTGGAGTATCTGAACAGCTACAGTGTACTTATATCTAATAAATAAATAAATAAATAAATAAATAAATAAATAAATAAACGAACATTTTTTTAAAAAAGGATAAGAAAGAAAGAAAGACCAGGCAGGCCTGCCATTCTTATCACTGTCTGTCTGTCTGTCTGTCTGATCCCCTGGAACTGTAGATGGGCCACCTTTTAGGTGCTGGTAGTTGATCCCAGGTTCTCTGGAAGAGGAGACAATGCTGTTAATTGTTGAGTCCTTTCAGTGGCCCCACCTATTTATAATTTTTAGACGTATATGTGAGGCTGTGTTTATGTACATCATATTCAGACCATAAGAGGGATTTAGATTCTCTAGAATCTGACACCCTCTTCTGGAGTGTCTGAAGACGGCTACAGTGTACTTATATCTAATAAATAAATAAATAAATAAATAAATAAATAAACAATTTTTAAAAAGTATAAGAAATAAAGAAAGACCAGGCAGGCCTGCCATCCTTATCTCTGTCTCTCTGTCTGTCTGTCTGTCTGTCTGATCCACTGGAACTGGAGATGGGCCACCATAAGGTGCTGGTAGTTTATCCCAGGTTCTCTGAAAGAGGAGACAATGCTGTTAATTGTTGAGCTTTTAGAGTGGCCCCAGCCTTCTTTAAATTTTTAGAAGTATATGTGAGGCTGTGTTTATGTACATCATATGCAGACCATAAGAGGGATTTAGATTCTCCAGAATCTGACACCCTCTTCTGGAGTGTCTGAAAGCAGCTAAGGTGTACATATATCTAATAAATACATAAATAAATATATAAATAAACATTTTTTTTAAAAAGGATAAGAAAGAAAGAAAGACCAGGCAGGCCGGCCATCCTTATCACTGTCTGTATGTCTGTCTGTCTGATCCCCTGGAACTGGAGATGGGCCACCATATAGTTGCTGGTAGTTGATCCTAGGTACTCTGAAAGAGGAGACAATGCTGTTAATTGTTGAGCCCTCTCAGTGGCCCCACACATCTTTAAATTTTTAGAAGTATATGCGAGGCTGTGTTTATGTACATCATATGCAGACCATAAGAGGGATTTAGATTCTCCAGAATCTGACACCCTCTTCTGGAGTGTCTGAAAGCAGCTACAGTGTACATATATCTAATAAATACATAAATAAATATATAAATAAACATTTTTTTAAAAAGGATAAGAAAGAAAGAAAGACCAGGCAGGCCTGCCATCCTTATCACTGTCTGTATGTCTCTCTGTCTGATCCCCTGGAACTGGAGATGGGCCACCATATAGTTGCTGGTAGTTGATCCCAGGTTCTCTGGAAGAGGAGACAATGCTGTTAATTGTTGAGCTTTTAGAGTGGCCCAACCCTTCTTTAAATTTTTAGAATTATATGTGAGGCTGTGTTTATGTACATCATATGCAGACCATAAGAGGGATTTAGATTCTCCAGAATCTTACACCCTCTGCTGGAGTGTCTGAACAGCTACAGTGTACTTATATCTAATAATAAATAAATAAATAAATAAATAAATAAATAAATAAATAAATAAATAAACATTTTTTTAAAAAAAGCATAAGAAAGAAAGAAAGACCAGGCAGGCCTGCCATCCTTATCACTGTCTGTCTGTCTGTCTGTCTGATCCCCTGGAACTGAAGATGGGCTACCTTTTAGGTGCTGGTAGTTGATCCCAGGTTCTCTGGAAGAGGAGACAATGCTGTTAATTGTTGAGTCCTTTCAGTGGCCCCACCTATTTATAATTTTTAGAAGTATATGTGAGCTGTGTTTATGTACATCATATTCAGACCATTAGAGGGATTTAGATTCTCTAGAATCTGACACCCTCTTCTAGAGTGTCTGAAGACGGCTACAATGTACTTATATCTAATAAATACATTAATAAATAAATAAATAAATAAACATTTTTTAAAAAGTATAAGAAATAAAGAAAGACCAGGCAGACCTGCCATCCTTATCTCTGTCTCTCTGTCTGTCTGTCTGTCGGTCTGATCCACTGGAACTGGAGATGGGCCACCATAAGGTGCTGGTAGTTTATCCCAGGTTCTCTGAAAGAGGAGACAATGCTGTTAATTGTTGAGCCCACTCAGTGGCCCCATACATCTTTAAATTTTTAGAAGTATATGTGAGGCTCTGTTTATGTACATCATATGCAGACCATAAGAGGGATTTAGATTCTCCAGAATCTGACACCCTCTTCTGGAGTGTCTGAAGACAGCTACAGTGTACTTATATCTAATAAATACATAAATAAATAAATAAATAAATAAATAAACATTTTTTTAAAAAGGATAAGAAAGAAAGAAAGACCAGGCAGGCCTGCCATTCTTATCACTGTCTGTATGTCTGTCTGTCTGATCCTCTGGAACTGGAGATGAACCACCATATAGTTGCTGGTAGTTGATCCCAGGTACTCTGGAAGAGGAGACAATGCTGTTAATTGTTGAGCTTTTAGAGTGGCCCCACCCTTCTTTAAATTTTTAGAAGTATATGTGAGGCTGTGTTTATGTACATCATATGCAGTCCATAAGGGGGATTTAGATTCTCCAGAATATGACACCCTCTTCTGAAGTGTCTGAAGACAGCTACAGTGTACTTATATCTAATAAATATATATATAAATAAATAAACATTTTTAAAATGTATAAGAAGAAAGAAAAACCAGGCAGGCCTGCAATCCTTGTCTGTCTGTCTGTATGTCTGTCTGTCTGATCGCCTGGAACTGGAGATGGGCCACAATATAGTTGCTGGTAGTTGATCCCAGGTCCTCTGGAAGAGGAGACAATGCTGTTAATTGTTGAGCCCTATCAGTGGCCCTACCCATCTTTAAATATTTAGAAGTATATGTGAGGCTGTGTTTATGTACATCATATGCAGACCATAAGAGGGATTTAGATTCTCCAGAATCTGACACCCTCTTCTGGAGAGTCTGAAGACAGCTACAGTGTACTTATATCTAATAAATAAATAAATAAATAAATAAATAAATAAATAAATAAATGAATAAATAAATAAATAAAAAATTTTAAAAAGGATAAGAAAGAAAGAAAAATCAGGCAGGCCTGCCATCCTTATCTCTGTCTGTCTGTCTGTCTGTCTGATCCCCTGCAACTTGAGATGGGCCACCACATAGTTGCTGGTAGCTGATCCCACGTTCTCTGGAAGAGGAGACAATGGTGTTAATTGTTGAGCCCTTTCAGTGGGCCCACCCATCTTTAAATATTTAGAAGTATATGTGAAGCTGTGTTTATGTACATCATATGCAGACCATAAGAGCGATTTAGATTCTCCAGAAGATGACACCCTCTTCTAGAGTGTCTGAAGACAGCTACAGTGTACTTATATCTAATAAATACATAAATAAATAAATAAATAAATAAATAAATAAATAAACATTTTTTTAAAAGTATAAGAAAGAAAGAAAGACCAGGCAGGCCTCCATCCTTTCCTCTGTCAGTCTGTCTGTCTGTCTGATCCCCTGGAACTGGAGATGGGCCACCTTTTAGGTGCTGGTAGTTGATCCCAGGTTCTCTGGAAGAAGAGACAATGCTGTTAATTGTTGAGCCCTTTCAGTGGCTCCACCTATCTTTAAATTTTTAGAAGTATATGTTAGGCTGTGTTTACGTACATCATATGCAGACCATAAGAGGGATTTAGATTCTCCAGAATCTGACACCCACTTCTGGAGTGTCTGAAGACAACTACAGTGTACTTATATCTAATAAATACATAAATAAATAAATAAATAAATAAATAAATAAATAAATAAACATTATTTTAAAAGGATAAGAAAGAAAGAAAAACCAGGCAGGTCTGCCCTCCTTATCTCTGTCTGTCTGTCTGTCTGTCTGATCCCCTGGAACTGGTGATGGGCCACCTTTTAGGTGCTGGTAGTTGATCCCAGGTTCTCTGGAAGAGGAGACAATGCTGTTAATTGTTGAGTCCTTTCAGTGGCCCCACCTATTTTTAAATATTTAGAGGTATATGTGAGGCTGTGTTTATGTACATCATATTCAGACCATAAGAGGGATTTAGATTCTCTAGAATCTGACACCCACTTCTGGAGTGTCTGAAGACGGCTACAATGTACTTATATCTAATAAATACATAAATAAATAAATAAATAAATAAATAAACATTTTTTAAGAAGTATAAGAAATAAAGAAAGACCAGGCAGCCCTGCCATCCATATCTCTGTCTCTCTGTCTGTCTGTCTGTCTGATCCTCTGGAACTGGAGATGGGCCACCATAAGGTGCTGGTAGTTTATCCCAGGTTCTCTGAAAGAGGAGACAATGCTGTTAATTGTTGAGCCCTCTCAGTGGCCCCACACATCTTTAAATTTTTAGAAGTATATGTGAGGCTTTGTTTATGTACATCATATACAGACCATAAGAGGGATTTAGATTCTCCAGAATCTGACACCCTCTTCTGGAGTGTCTGAAGACAGCTACAGTGTACTTATATCTAATAAATACATAAATAAATATATAAATAAACATTTTTTTAAAAAGGATAAGAAAGAAAGAAAGACCAGGCAGGCCTGCCATCCTTATCACTGTCTGTATGTCTGTCTGTCTGATCTTCTGGAACTGGAGATGAACCACCTTATAGTTGCTGGTAGTTGATCCCAGGTACTCTGGAAGAGGAGACAATGCTGTTAATTGTTGAGCTTTTAGAGTGGCCCCACCCTTCTTTAAATTTTTAGAAGTATATGTGAGGCTGTGTTTATGTACATCATATGCAGTCCATAAGAGGGATTTAGATTCTCCAGAATAAGACACCCTCTTCTGAAGTGTCTGAAGACAGCTACAGTGTACTTATATCTAATAAATATATATATAAATAAATAAACATTTTTAAAATGTATAAGAAGAAAGAAAAACCAGGCAGGCCTGCAATCCTTGTCTGTCTGTCTGTATGTCTGTCTGTCTGATCGCCTGGAACTGGAGATGGGCCACAATATAGTTGCTGGTAGTTGATCCCAGGTCCTCTGGAAGAGGAGACAATGCTGTTAATTGTTGAGCCCTTTCAGTGGCCCCAACCATCTTTAAATTTTTAGAAGTATATGTGAGGCTGTGTTTATGTACATCATATGCAGACCATAAGAGGGATATAGATTCTCCATAATCTGACACCCTCTTCTGGAGAGTCTGAAGACAGCTACAGTGTACTTATATCTAATAAATACATAAATAAATAAATAAATAAATAAATAAATGAATAAATAAATAAATAAATAAAAAATTTTAAAAAGGATAAGAAAGAAAGAAAAATCAGGCAGGCCTGCCATCCTTATCTCTGTCTGTCTGTCTGTCTGTCTGATCCCCTGCAACTTGAGATGGGCCACCACATAGTTGCTGGTAGTTGATCCCACGTTCTCTGGAAGAGGAGACAATGGTGTTAATTGTTGAGCCCTTTCAGTGGGCCCACCCATCTTTAAATATTTAGAAGTATATGTGAGGCTGTGTTTATGTACATCATATCCAGACCATAAGAGTGATTTAGATTCTGCAGAAGATGACACCCTCTTCTAGAGTGTCTGAAGACAGCTACAGTGTACTTATATCTAATAAATACATAAATAAATAAATAAATAAATAAATAAATAAATAAATAAACATTTTTTTAAAAGTATAAGAAAGAAAGAAAGACCAGGCAGGCCTCCATCCTTACCTCTGTCAGTCTGTCTGTCTGTCTGATCCCCTGGAACTGGAGATGGGCCACCTTTTAGGTGCTGGTAGTTGATCATAGGTTCTCTGGAAGAAGAGACAATGCTGTTAATTGTTGAGCCCTTTCAGTGGCTCCACCTATCTTTAAATTTTTAGAAGTATATGTTAGGCTGTGTTTACGTACATCATATGCAGACCATAAGAGGGATTTAGATTCTCCAGAATCTGACACCCACTTCTGGAGTGTCTGAAGACAACTACAGTGTACTTATATCTAATAAATACATAAATAAATAAATAAATAAATAAATAAATAAATAAATAAATAAATAAATAAACATTATTTTAAAAGGATAAGAAAGAAAGAAAATCCAGGCAGGTCTGCCCTCCTTATCTCTGTCTGTCTGTCTGTCTGTCTGATCCCCTGGAACTGGTGATGGGCCACCTTTTAGGTGCTGGTAGTTGATCCCAGGTTCTCTGGAAGAGGAGACAATGCTGTTAATTGTTGAGTCCTTTCAGTGGCCCCACCTATTTTTAAATATTTAGAGGTATGTGTGAGGCTGTGTTTATGTACATCATATTCAGACCATAAGAGGGATTTAGATTCTCTAGAATCTGACACCCTCTTCTGGAGTGTCTGAAGACGGCTACAATGTACTTATATCTAATAAATACATAAATAAATAAATAAATAAATAAATAAATAAATAAACATTTTTTAAAAAGTATAAGAAATAAAGAAAGACCAGGCAGGCCTGCCATCCATATCTCTGTCTCTCTGTCTGTCTGTCTGTCTGATCCCCTGGAACTGGTGATGGGCCACCTTTTAGGTGCTGGTAGTTGATCCCAGGTTCTCTGGAAGAGGAGACAATGCTGTTAATTGTTGAGCCCTTTCAGTGGCTCCACCTATCTTTAAATTTTTAGAAGTATATGTTAGGCTGTGTTTACGTACATCATATGCAGACCATAAGAGGGATTTAGATTCTCCAGAATCTGACACCCACTTCTGGAGTGTCTGAAGACAACTACAGTGTACTTATATCTAATAAATACATAAATAAATAAATAAATAAATAAATAAATAAATAAACATTATTTTAAAAGGATAAGAAAGAAAGAAAATCCAGGCAGGTCTGCCCTCCTTATCTCTGTCTGTCTGTCTGTCTGTCTGATCCCCTGGAACTGGTGATGGGCCACCTTTTAGGTGCTGGTAGTTGATCCCAGGTTCTCTGGAAGAGGAGACAATGCTGTTAATTGTTGAGTCCTTTCAGTGGCCCCACCTATTTTTAAATATTTAGAGGTATGTGTGAGGCTGTGTTTATGTACATCATATTCAGACCATAAGAGGGATTTAGATTCTCTAGAATCTGACACCCTCTTCTGGAGTGTCTGAAGACGGCTACAATGTACTTATATCTAATAAATACATAAATAAATAAATAAATAAATAAATAAATAAATAAACATTTTTTAAAAAGTATAAGAAATAAAGAAAGACCAGGCAGGCCTGCCATCCATATCTCTGTCTCTCTGTCTGTCTGTCTGTCTGATCCCCTGGAACTGGTGATGGGCCACCTTTTAGGTGCTGGTAGTTGATCCCAGGTTCTCTGGAAGAGGAGACAATGCTGTTAATTGTTGAGCCCTTTCAGTGGCCCCACCCATCTTTAAATTTTTAGAAGTATATGCAAGGCTGTGTTTATGTACCGAATATGCAGACCATAAGAAAGATTTAGAATCTCCAGAATCTGACACCCTCTTTTGGAGTGTCTGAAGACAGCTACAGTGTACTTATATCTAATAAATTCATAAATAAACAAATAAACATTTTTAAAAAAGGATAATAAAGAAAGAGAGACCAGGCAGGCCTGCCATCCTTGTCTGTCTGTCTGTCTGTCTGATCCCCTGGAACTGGAGATGGGCCACCATATAATTGCTGGTAGTTGATCCCAGGTTCTCTGGAAGAGGAGTCAGTGCTGTTAATTGTTGAGCCCTTTCAGTGGCCCCACCCATCTTTAAATTTTTAGAAGTATATGTGAGGCTGTGTTCATATACATCATATGCAGGCCATAAGAGTGATATAGATTCTCCAGAATCTGACACCCTCTTCGGGAGTGTTTGAAGACAGCTACAGTGTACTTATATCTAATAAATACATACTTAAATTAATAAACATTTTTTTAAAAGGATAAGAAAGAAGGAAAGACAAGGTAGGCCTGCCATCCTTAACTCTATCTGTCTGTATGTTTGTCTGTCTGTCTGATATCCTGGAACTGGAGATGGGCCACCATATAGTTGCTGGTAGTTGATCCCAGGTTCTCTATAAGAGGAGACAATGCTGTTAATTGTTGATCCCTTTCATTGGACCCACACATCTTTAAATTTTTAGATGTAAATGTGAGGCTGTGTGTATGTACATCATATGCAGACCATAAGAGGGATATAGATTCTCCAGAATCTGACACCCTCTTCTGGAGTGTCTGAAGACAGCTACAGTGTATGTATATCTAATAAATACATAAATAAATAAATAAATAAATAAACAAACATTTTTTAAAAGGGATAAGAAAGAAAGAAAAACCAGGCAGGCCTGCCATCTTTGTCTGTCTTTCTCTCTGTCTGTCTGTGTTGCCTAGCCCCTTGAGTAGCCTAGCCTAGTCCCTTGCCTTGACTAGCCCAGCCCCTTGCCTAGCCTAGCGTAGCCCAGCCCTGCCTTGCCTAGCCCTGCCTATACCTGTCTTTAACCAGGCTGGCCTCGAACTCAGAAACTGACTGCCTCTGCCTCCAGAGTGCTCTCATCAAGAGCTCGAGCCACCACTGACTGTTGGGTTTTCTAAGACTTACATAGGTATGGTCTGTTTCTCAGCTGTGAAACCCTAATTAACACGTGTAGTCTGTCCTAGGTCAGCCATAGCTACAGACTGAGGCCTTTTCTAAAACAAAACAAAAGAAAACAAAAAATAGAAATAATAAAATAAATAAATTAAGCAACCACATGATATCTTTTCTTTCTTTCAATGATACTCAGAGCTTGAAGCAGTTCACCCATGAGACCTCAGCTCCGGACATTGAGGCTCTTTCCCTAACATGTATTATGGCTGAACCTGAGGGGTTCTACTGCTGATTTGTGTCCCCCACTTTAAAAAAATAGTTGTTTTCAAAGGCTGCAGGTTCTTAGCCCTGTTCCTTGTTACAGTTGAGTCACAGCCCTGAAAGTTCAGTGGTAGTTAAAGGCACTGAGAAGGGCTTCCTATAGACATCAAAGACCAAGTCTTTGTTTTTAAAAAGTTAATCTGGATTCCCCCACACCCTGGCATCCTTAGAATTCCTAGAAAGGAAGGCAGGGACCTGGGCAGAAGGGAGCAAGGCTACTGGTGTTTGTAAGTGGTAACAGAAAGCTTTCTCTTGTTGGTACCCTACCCCAAGTTACACTGTCACTTCTTTTTCCTAGTAATTGTTTTGTCAGTTTGTATTCTCAACATAGACCCTTTTCCTTCCTAACCTTGGCTGTCCTGAACCTTACTGTCCTTGAACTCAGTGATTTGCCTGTCTTGCTGGGATGAAACTGTGAGCTACCATCCAGAAGGAAGCACCCTGCTGAGGTTAGATTGGGGTCTCTTCCATTTTCCTCTATGAACATGCATATGGCAGGCCTGATCTTTCTTTTTTACTTTTCCTTTTCTTTTTAAAGATTTATTTATTTATTATATTTAAGTATGCTGTAGCTATCTTCAGACAGTCCAGAAGAGGGTGTCAGATTCTGAAGAATCTAAATCATTCTTATTGTCTGCATATGATGTATATAAACACAGCCTCACATATACTCAAAAAAAAAAAAAAGAAAAAGAAAGATGTGGCTACAGAGAGGGCTCAACAATTAAGAGCATTGTCTCCTCTTCCAGAGAACCTGTGCTCAATTACCAGTATTATATATGGTGGCCCATCTCCAGTTCCAGGGGATCTAATACTCTGTTCTGGAGTCTGTGGGCACAGCATACACATGCAAAACATTCTTACACAATCATTGAGAGAGGAGAGAGAGGGGTTGAGAGAGAGGGTAGGTAATCATACCTCCTGACGAGTTTGAAGACCTGAGCTTCATCACTCACACAAATAAATAAATGCAAAATATTTTTTTATAAATAAACTCTGCCATTGCCCTTTAAAAATTCCTAGAAAACAAGTTTTATAAGCAACAGTTATATTTACTATATCTAAAGGACAGTCATGAGCATATTCAATAAATAGAAAAAGGCCTGTTAGTCTTAGAAATGGAAAAGACAAACCAAGGAAGGTTTGCAATTACATAATGAGGCAGCTCAGCCCAGCTCTAAGGTTGGAAATAAGACTCGAGAATAGGATACACCTGAAGACAGCCAGCCATTGTTTTTTGTTTTGGAGGCTGAAAGGATACACCTGAAGACAGCCAATGCTGTGTGATGGTGATCTGGTATTTTTTTTTTAATTTTTAAAAACTTTAACACTTTTTATAAAACTTTTATAAAAACTTTTTATTATAAACTTTCCTTTCTTTCTTTCCTCACCCTAGCCCCTACCCTAGCCCTGTCTTTCACCAGGGTGGCCTCAAACTCAGAAACTGACTGCCTCTGCCTACAGAGTGCTCTCATTAAGAGCTTGAGCCACCACTGAATGTAGGGTTTTCTAAGCCTTACCTTGCTCTTGGTGTCTGTTCTCAGCTGTGAAACCCTAATTAACACAAGTAGGCAGTCCTGGGTCAGCCAGAGCTACAGACTGAGGACTTCTCTAAAAACAAATAAAATAAAACAAAACAACAAATAGAAATAATAAAATACATAAATTAAGTAACCACAGCATAGCTTTTCTCTATCTAGGTGGTACTCAGAAATTCCAGAAGTTGGCCTGTGACACCTCAGCTCAGTATATGTGAGGCTGTGTTTATGTACATCATATGCAGACCATAAGAGGGATTTACATTACCAGAATCTGACACCCTCCTCTGGAGTGTCTAAAGAAAGCTACAGTGTACTTATATCTAAGAAATACATAAATAAATAAATAAATAAATAAATAAATATTTTTTAAAAAGGATAAGAAAGAAAGAAACACCAGGCAGGCCTGCCATCCTTATCTCTGTCTGCCTGTCTGTCTGATCCCCTGGAACTGGAGATGGGCCACCTTGTAGGTGCTGATAGTTGATCCCACGTTCTCTGGAAGAGGAGACAATGCTGTTAATTGTTGAGCCCTTTCAGTGGCCCCACCCATTTTTAATTTTTAGAAGTATATGTGAGGCTGTGTTTATGTACATCATATTCAAATCATAAGAGGGATTTAGATTCTCCAGAATCTGACACCCTCTTCTGGAGTGTCTGAAGACGGCTACAGTGTACTTATATCTAATAAATAAATAAAAAAATAAATAAATAAATAAATAAATAAACATTTTTTAAATAGTATAAGAAATAAAGAAAGACCAGGCAGGCCTTCCATCCTTATCTCTGTCTCTCTGTCTGTCTGTCTGTCTGATCCACTGGAACTGGAGATGGGCCACGATAAGGTGCTGGTAGTTTATCCCAGGTTCTCTGAAAGAGGAGACAATGCTGTTAATTGTTGAGCCCTCTCACTGTCCCCACACATCTTTAAATTTTTAGAAGTATATGTGAGGCCTTGTTTATGTACATCATATGAAGACCATAAGAGGGATTTAGATTCTCCAGTATCTGACACCCTCTTCTGGAGTGTCTGAAGACAGCTACAGTGTACTTATATCTAATAAATACATAAATAAATAAATAAATAAATAAACAAACATTTTTTTTAAAAAGGATAAGAAAGAAAGAAAGACCAGGCAGGCCTGACATCCTTATCACTGTCTGTATGTCTGTCTGTCTGATCCCCTGGAACTGGAGATGGGCCACCATATAGTTGCTGGTAGTTGATCCCAGGTACTCTGGAAGAGGAGACAATGCTGTTAATTGTTGAGCTTTTAGAGTGGCCCCACCCTTCTTTAAATTTTTAGAAGTATATGTGAGGCTGTGTTTATGTACATCATATGCAGACCATAAGAGGGATATAGATTCTCCAGAATCTGACACCCTCTTCTGGAGTGTCTGAAGACAGCTACAGTGTATGTATATCTAATAAATACATAAATAAATAAATAAATAAATAAATAAATAAACAAACATTTTTTAAAAGGGATAAGAAAGAAAGAAAAACCAGGCAGGCCTGCCATCCTTGTCTGTCCTTCTCTCTGTCTGTCTGTCTTGCCTATCCCCTTGAGTAGCCTAGCCTAGTCCCTTGCCTTGACTAGCCCAGCCCCTTGCCTAGCCTAGCCTAGCCCAGCCCTGCCTTGCCTAGCCCTGCCTATCCCTGTCTTTAACCAGGCTGGCCTCGAACTCAGAAACGGACTGCCTCTGCCTCCAGAGTGCTCTCATTAAGACCTCGAGCTACCACTGACTGTTGGGTTTTCTAAGTCTTACATAGGTATGGTCTGTTTCTCAGCTGTGAAACCCTAATTAACACGTGTAGTCTGTCCTAGGTCAGCCATAGCTACAGACTGAGGCCTTTTCTAAAACAAAACAAAAGAAAACAAAAAATAGAAATAATAAAATAAATAAATTAAGCAACCACATGATATCTTTTCTTTCTTTCAATGATACTCAGAGCTTGAAGCAGTTCACCCATGAGACCTCAGCTCCGGACATTGAGGCTCTTTCCCTAACAAGTATTATGGCTGAACCTGAGGGGTTCTACTGCTGATTTGTGTCCTCCACTTTAAAAAAATAGTTGTTTTCAAAGGCTGCAGGTTCTTAGCCCTGTTCCTTGTTACAGTTGAGTCACAGCCCTGAAAGTTCAGTGGTAGTTAAAGGCACTGAGAAGGGCTTCCTATAGACATCAAAGACCAAGTCTTTGTTTTTAAAAAGTTAATCTGGATTACCCCACACCCTGGCATCCTTAAAATTCTTAGAAAGGAAGGCAGGGACCTGGACAGAAGTGTGCAAGGCTACTGGTGTTTGTAAGTGGTAACAGAAAGCTTTCTCTTGTTGGTACCCTACCCCAAGTTACACTGTCACTTCTTTTTCCTAGTTGTTGTTTTGTCGGTTTGTATTCTCAACATAGACCCTTTTCCTTCCTAACCTTGGCTGTCCTGAACCTTACTGTCCTTGAACTCAATGATTTGCCTGTCTTGCTGGGATGAAACTGTGAGCTACCATCCAGAAGGAAGCACCCTGCTGAGGTTAGATTGGGGTCTCTCCCATTTTCCTCTATGAACATGCATATGGCATGTTCTTTCTTTTTTACTTTTCCTTTTCTTTTTAAAGATTTATTTATTTATTATATTTAAGTATGCTGTAGCTATCTTCAGACAGTCCAGAAGAGGGTGTCAGAATCTGAAGAATCTAAATCATTCTTATTGTCTGCATATGATGTATATAAACACAGCCTCACATATACTCAAAAAAAAAAAAAAAAAGAAAGATGTGGCTACAGAGAGGGCTCAACAATTAAGAGCATTGTCTCCTCTTCCAGAGAACCTGGGCTCAATTACCAGTATTATATATGGTGGCCCATCTCCAGTTCCAGGGGATCTAATACTCTGTTCTGGAGTCTGTGGGCACAGCATACACATGAAAAACATTCTTACACAATCATTGAGAGAGGAGAGAGAGGGGTTGAGAGAGAGGGTAGGTAATCATACCTCCTGACGAGTTTGAAGACCTGAGCTTCATCACTCACACAAATAAATAAATGCAAAATATTTTTTTATAAATAAACTCTGCCATTGCCCTTTAAAAATTCCTAGAAAACAAGTTTTATAAGCAACAGTTATATTTACTATATCTAAAGGACAGTCATGAGCATATTCAATAAATAGAAAAAGGCCTGTTAGTCTTAGAAATGGAAAAGACAAACCAAGGAAGGTTTGCAATTACATAATGAGGCAGCTCAGCCCAGCTCTAAGGTTGGAAATAAGACTCGAGAATAGGATACACCTGAAGACAGCCAGTCATTGTTTTTTGTTTGGGGGCTGAAAGGATACACCTGAAGACAGCCAATGCTGTGTGATGGTGATCTGGTATTTTTTTTTTTTTAATTTTTAAAAACTTTAACACTTTTTATAAAACTTTTATAAAAACTTTTTATTATAAACTTTTCTTTCTTTCTTTCTTTCTTTCCTCACCCTAGCCCCTACCCTAGCCCTGTCTTTCACCAGGGTGGCCTCGAACTCAGAAACTGACTGCCTCTGCCTACAGAGTGCTCTCATTAAGAGCTTGAGCCACCACTGAAAGTAGGGTTTTCTAAGCCTTACCTTGCTCTTGGTGTCTGTTCCCAGCTGTGAAACCCTAATTAACACAAGTAGGCAGTCCTGGGTCAGCCAGAGCTACAGACTGAGGGCTTCTCTAAAAACAAATAAAACAAAACAAAACAACAAATAGAAATAATAAAATACATAAATTAAGCAACCACAGCATAGCTTTTCTCTATCTAGGTGGTACTCAGAAATTCCAGCAGTTGGCCTGTGACACCTCAGCTCAGTATATGTGAGGCTGTGTTTATGTACATCATATGCAGACCATAAGAGGGATTTACATTCTCCAGAATCTGACACCCTCCTCTGGAGTGTCTAAAGAAAGCTACAGTGTACTTATATCTAAGAAATACATAAATAAATAAATAAATAAATAAATAAATAAATAAATATTTTTTAAAAAGGATAAGAAAGAAAGAAAGACCAGGCAGGCCTGCCATCCTTATCTCTGTCTGTCTGTCTGTCTGATCCCGTGGAACTGGATATGGGCCACCTTGTAGGTGCTGGTAGTTGATCCCACGTTCTCTGGAAGAGGAGACAATGCTGTTAATTATTGAGCCCTTTCAGTGGCCCCACCCATTTTTAATTTTTAGAAGTATATGTGAGGCTGTGTTTATGTACATCTTATTCAAACCATAAGAGGGATTTAGATTCTCCAGAATCTGACACCCTCTTCTGGAGTGTCTGAAGACGGCTGCAGTGTACTTATATCTAATAAATACATAAATAAATGAATAAATAAATAAATAAACATTTTTTTAAAGTATAAGAAATAAAGTAAGACCAGGCAGGCCTGCCATCCTTATCTCTGTCTCTCTGTCTGTCTGTCTGTCTGATCCACTGGAACTGGAGTTGGGCCACCATAAGGTGCTGGTAGTTTATCCCAGGTTCTCTGAAAGAGGAGACAATGCTGTTAATTGTTGAGCCCTCTCAGTGGCCCCACACATCTTTAAATTTTTAGAAGTATATGTGAGGCTTTGTTTATGTACATCATATGCAGACCATAACAGGGATTTAGATTCTCCAGAATCTGACACCCTCTTCTGGAGTGTCTGAAGACAGCTACAGTGTACTTATATCTAATAAATACATAAATAAATATATAAATAAACATTTTTTTAAAAAGGATAAGAAAGAAAGAAAGACCAGGCAGGCCTGCCATCCTTAGCACTGTCTGTATGTCTGTCTGTCTGATCCCCTGGAACTGGAGATGGGCCACCATATAGTTGCTGGTAGTTGATCCCAGGTACTCTGGAAGAGGAGACAATGCTGTTAATTGTTGAGCTTTTAGAGTGGCCCCACCCTTCTTTAAATTTTTAGAAGTATATGTGAGGCTGTGTTTATGTACATCATATGCAGACCATAAGAGGGATTTAGATTCTCCAGAATCTGACACGCTCATCTGTAGTGTCTGAAAAGCTACAGTGTACTTATATCTACTAAATACATAAATAAATAAATAAATAAATAAATAAATAAATAAATAAATAAATAAACATTTTTTAAAAAGGATAAGAAAGAAAGACCAGGCAGGCCTGCCATCCATATCTCTGCCTGTCTGTCTGTCTGTCTATCAGATCCCCGGGAACTGGAGATGGGCCACCATATAGTTGCTGGTAGTTGATCCAAGGTTCTCTGGAAGAGGAGACAATGCTCTTAATTGTTGAGCCCTTTCAGTGGCCCCACACTTCTTTAAATATTTAGAAGTATATGTGAGGCTGTGTTTATGTACATCATATTCAAATTATAAGAGGATTTAGATTCTCCAGAATCTGACACCCTCTACTGGAGTGTCTGAAGACAGCTACACTGTACTTATATGTAATAAATAAATAAATAAATAAATAAATAAATAAATAAACATTTTTTAAAAAGGATAAGAAAGAAAGTAAGACCAGGCAGGCCTGCCATCCTTATCTCTGTCTGTCTGTCTGTCTGACCCCCTGGAACTGGAGATGGGCCACCATATAGTTGCTGGTAGTTGATCCAAGGTTCTCTGGAAGAGGAGACAATGCTCTTAATTGTTGAGCCCTTTCAGTGGCCCCACACTTCTTTAAATATTTAGAAGTATATGTGAGCTGTGTTTATGTACATCATATTCAGATTATAAGAGGATTTAGATTCTCCAGAATCTGACACCATCTACTGGAGTGTCTGAAGACAGCTACAGTGTACTTATATATAATAAATAAATAAATAAATAAATAAATAAATAAATAAACATTTTTTAAAAAGGATAAGAAAGAAAGTAAGACCAGGCAGGCCTGCCATCCTTATCTCTGTCTGTCTGTCTGTCTGTCTGTCTGATCCCCTGGAACTGGAGATGGGCTACCATATAGTTGCTGGTAGTTGATCCCAGGTTCTCTGGAAGAGGAGACAATGCTGTTAATTTTTGAGCCCTATCAGTGGCCCTACCCATCTTTAAATTTTTAGAAGTGTATGTGAGGCTGTGTTTATGTACATCATATGCAGACCAGAAGAGGGATTTAGATTCATCAGAATCTGACACCCTCTTCTGGAGTGTCTGAAGACAGCTACAGTGTACTTATATCTAATAAATACATAAATAAATACAATTTTTTTAAAAAGTATAAGAAAAAAAGAAAGACCAGGCAGGCCTGCCATCCTTATCCTTGTCTGTCTGTCTGTCTGTCTGATCCCCTGGGAGTGGAGATGGGCCACCATATAGTTGCAGGTAGTTGATCCCAGGTTCTCTGTAAGAGGAGATAATGCTGTTAATTGCTGAGCCCTTTCAGTGGCCCCCCCACCTTTAAATTTTAAGAAGTAAAGGTGAGGCTGTGTTTATGTACATCATATGCAGACCATAAGAGGGATTTAGATTCTCCAGAATATGACACCTTCTTCTGGAGTGTCTGAAGACGGCTACAGTGTACTTATATCTAATAAACATATAAATAAATAAATAAACATTTTTTAAAAAGGATAAGAAAGAAAGAAAGACCAGGCAGGCCTGCCATCCTTATCTCTGTCAGTCTGTCTGTCTATCAGTCTGTCTGATCCCTTGGAACTGGAGATGGGCCACCATATAGTTGCTGTTAGTTGATCCCAGGTTCTCTGGAAAAGGAGACAATGCTGTTAATTGTTGAGCCCTTTCAGTGGCTCCAACTATCTTTAAATTTTTAGAAGTATATGTTAGGCTGTGTTTATGTACATCATATGCAGACCATAAGAGGGATTTATATTCTCCAGAATCTGACACCCTCTTCTGGAGTGTCTGAAGACAACTACAGTGTACTTATATCTAATAAATACATATATAAATAAATATAAATAAATAAATAAACATTATTTTAAAAGGATAAGAAAGAAAGAAAGACCAGGCAGGCCTGCCATCCTAATCTCTGTCTGTCTGTCTGTCTGTCTGTCTGATCCCCTGGAACTGGAGATGGGCCACCTTGTAGTTGCTGGTAGTTGATCCCAGGTTCTCTGGAAGAGGAGACAATGCTGTTAATTGTTGAGCCCTTTCAGTGGCCCCACCCATTTTTAATTTTTAGAAGTATATGTGAGGCTGTGTTTATGTACATCATATGCAGACCATAAGAGGGATTTAGATTCTCCAGAATCTGAGACCCTCTTCTGGAGTGTCTGAAGACAGCTACAGTGTACTTATATCTAATAAATACATAAATAAATATATAAATAAACATTTTTTTAAAAAGGATAAGAAACAAAGAAAGACCAGGCAGGCCTGCCATCCTTTTCACTGTCTGTATGTCTGTCTGTCTGATCCCCTGGAACTGGAGATGGGCCACCATATAGTTGCTGGTAGTTGATCCCAGGTACTCTGGAAGAGGAGACAATGCTGTTAATTGTTGAGCTTTTAGAGTGACCCCACCCTTCTTTAAATTTTTAGAAGTATATGTGAGGCTGTGTTTATGTACATCATATGCAGACCATAAGAGGGATTTAGATTCTCCAGAATCTGACACCCTCCTCTGGAGTGTCTAAAGAAAGCTACAGTGTACTTATATCTAAGAAATACATATAAAAATAAATAAACATTTTTAAAATGTATAAGAAAGAAAGAAAAACCAGGCAGGCCTGCAATCCTTGTCTGTCTGTCTGTCTGTATGTCTGTCTGATCCCCTGGAACTGGAGATGGGCCACAATATAGTTGCTGGTAGTTGATCCCAGGTCCTCTGGAAGAGGAGACAATGCTGTTAATTGTTGAGCCCATTCAGTGGCCCCACCCATCTTTAAATTTTTAGAAGTATATGTGAGGCTGTGTTTATGTACATCATATGCAGACCATAAGAGGGATTTAGATTCTCCAGAAGATGACACACTCTTCTAGAGTGTCTGAAGACAGCTACAGTGTACTTATATCTAATAAATTCATAAATGAACAAATAAACATTTTTTAAAAAGGATAATAAAGAAAGAGAGACCAGGCAGGCCTGCCATCCTTGTTTGTCTGTCTGTCTGTCTGTCTGATCCCCTGGAACTGGAGATGGGCCACCATATAATTGCTGTTAGTTGATCCCAGGTTCTCTGGAAGAGGAGTCAGTGCTGTTAATTGTTGAGCCCTTTCAGTGGCCCCACCCATCTTAAATTTTTAGAAGTATATGTGAGGCTGTGTTCATGTACATCATATGCAGACCATAAGAGGGATATAGATTCTCCAGAATCTGACACCCTCTTCTAAAGTGACTGAAGACAGCTACAGTGTTCTTACATCTAATAAATACATACTTAAATTAATAAACATTTTTTAAAAAGGATAAGAAAGAATGAAAGACCAGGTAGGCCTGTCATTCTTAACTCTATCTGTCTGTCTGTCTGTCTGTCTGATCCCCTGGAACTGTAGATGGGCCACCATATAGTTGCTGGTAGTTGATCCCATGTTCTCTATAAGAGGAGACAATGCTGTTAATTGTTGATCCCTTTCATTGGCCCCACACATCTTTAAATTTTTAGAAGTAAATGTGAGGCTGTGTTGATGTACATCATATGCAGACCATAAGAGGGATATAGATTCTCCAGAATCTGACACCCTCTTCTAAAGTGACTGAAGACAGCTACATTGTACTTATATCTAATACATACATAAATAAATAAATAAACATTTTTTAAAAAGAATAAGAAAGAAAGAAAGACCAGGCAGGCCTGCCACCTTGTCTGTCTGTCTGTCTGTGTGTCTATCTGTCAGATACCCTGAAACTGGAGATGGGCCACCATATAGTTGCTGGTAGTTGATCCCAGGTTCTCTGGAAGAGGAGACAATGCTGTTAATTGTTGAGCCCTTTCAGTGGCCCCACCCATCTTTAAATTTTTAGAAGTATATGTGAGGCTGTGTTCATGTACATCATATGCAGACCATATGAGGGATATTGATTCTCCAGAATCTGACACCCTCTTCTGGAGAGTCTGAAGACAGCTACAGTGTACTTACATCTAATAAATACATAAATAAAAAAATAAATGAATGAATAAATGAATAAATAAATAAATAAAATAATAAACATTTTTTAAAAAGGATAAGAAAGAAAGAAAAATCAGGCAGGACTGCCATCCTTATCTCTGTCTGTCTGTCTGTCTGTCTTATCCCCTGGAACTTGACATGGGCCACCATATAGTTGCTGGTAGTTGTTCCCACGTTCTCTGGAAGAAGAGACAATGCTGTTAATTGTTGAGCCCTTTCAGTGGGCCCACCCATCTTTAAATTTTTAGAAATATATGTGAGGCTGTGTTTATGTACATCATATGCAGACCATAAGAGGGTTTTAGATTCTCCAGAAGATGACACCCTCTTTTAGAGTGTCTGAAGACAGCTACCTTGTACTTAAATCTAATAAATACATACTTAAATTAATAAACATTTCTTAAAAGTATAAGAAAGAAAGAAAGACCAGGCAGGCCTCCATCCTTATCTCTGTCAGTCTGTCTGTCTGTCTGTCTGATCCCTTGGAACTGGAGATGGGCCACCATAAGGTGCTGGTAGTTTATCCCAGGTTCTCTGAAAGAGGAGACAATGCTGTTAATTGTTGAGCCCTCTCAGTGGCCCCACACATCTTTAAATTTTTAGAAGTATATGTGAGGCTGTGTTTATGTACATCATATGCAGACCATAAGAGGGATTTAGATTCTCCACAATCTGACACCCTCTTCTAGAGTGTCTGAAGACAGCTACAGTGTACTTATATCTAATAAATACATGAATAAATATAAAAATAAACATTTTTTTAAAAAGATAAGAAAGAAAGAAAGACCAGGCAGGCCTGCCATCCTTATCAATGTCTGTATGTCTGTCTGTCTGATCCCCTGGAACTGGAGATGGGCCACCATATAGTTGCTGGTAGTTGATCCCAGGTACTCTGCAAGAGGAGACAATGCTGTTAATTGTTGAGCCCTTTCAGTGGCGCCACCCATCTTTAAATATTTAGAGGTATATGTGAGGCTGTGTTTATGTACATCATATGCAGACCATAAGAGGGATTTAGATTCTCCAGAATCTGACACCCTCTTCTGGAGTGTCTGAAGACAGCTACAGTGTACTTATATCTAATAAATAAATAGATAAATAAATAAATAAATAAATAAACATTTTTTAAATAGTATAAGAAATAAAGAAAGACCAGGCAGGCCTGCCATCCATATCTCTGTCTGTCTGTCTGTCTGTCTATCTGATCCCCGGGAACTGGAGATGGGCCACCATATAGTGCTGGTAGTTGATCCAAGGTTCTCTGGAAGAGGAGACAATTCGGTTAATTGTTGAGCCCTTTCAGTGGCCCCACACTTCTTTAAATATTTAGAAGTTTATGTGAGGCTGTGTTTATGTACATCATATTCAGATTATAAGAGGATTTAGATTCTCCAGAATCTGACACCCTCTACTGGAGTGTCTGAAGACAGCTACAGTGTACTTATATATAATAAATAAATAAATAAATAAATAAATAAATAAATAAACATTTTTTAAAAAGGATAAGAAAGAAAGTAAGACCAGGCAGGCCTGCCATCCTTATCTCTGTCTGTCTGTCTGTCTGTCTGTCTGATCCCCTGGAACTGGAGTTGGGCTACCATAAAGTTTCTGGTAGTTGATCCCAGGTTCTCTGGAAGAGAGGACAAGGCTGTTAATTGTTGAGCCCTATCAGTGGCCCTACACATCTTTAAATATTTAGAAGTATATGTGAGGCTGTGTTTATGTACATCATATGCAGACCATAAGAGGGATTTAGATTCTCCAGAATCTGACACCCTCTTCTGGAGTGTCTGAAGACAGCTACAGTGTACTTATATCTAATAAATACATAAATAAATAAATAAATAAATAAATAAATAAACATTTTTTAAAAAGTATAAGAAATAAAGAAAGACCAGGCAGGCCTGCCATCCTTATCTCTGTCTCTCTGTCTGTCTGTCTGTCTGATCCACTGGAACTGGAGATGGGCCACCATAAGGTGCTGGTATTTTTTCCCAGGTTCTCTGAAAGAGGAGACAATGCTGTTAATTGTTGAGCCCTCTCAGTGGTCCCACACATTTTTAAATTTTTAAAAGTATATGTGAGGCTGTGTTTATGTACATCATATGCAGACCATAAGAGGGATTTAGATTCTCCAGAATCTGACACCCTCTTCTGGAGTGTCTGAAGACAGCTACAGTGTACTTATATCTAATAAATACATAAATAAATATATAAATAAACATTTTTTTAAAAAGGATAAGAAAGAAAGAAAGACCAGGCAGGCCTGCCATCCTTATCACTGTCTGTATGTCTGTCTGTCTGATCCCCTGGAACTGGAGATGGGCCACCATATAGTTGCTGGTAGTTGATCCCAGGTACTCTGGAAGAGGAGACAATGCTGTTAATTGTTGAGCCCTTTCAGTGGCGCCACCCATCTTTAAATATTTAGAGGTATATGTGAGGCTGTGTTTATGTACATCATATGCAGACCATAAGAGGGATTTAGATTCTCCAGAATCTGACACCCTCTTCTGGAGTGTCTGAAGACAGCTACAGTGTACTTATATCTAATAAATAAATAGATAAATAAATAAATAAATAAATAAATAAATAAACATTTTTTAAATAGTATAAGAAATAAAGAAAGACCAGGCAGGCCTGCCATCCATATCTCTGTCTGTCTGTCTGTCTGTCTATCTGATCCCCGGGAACTGGAGATGGGCCACCGTATAGTGCTGGTAGTTGATCCAAGGTTCTCTGGAAGAGGAGACAATTCGGTTAATTGTTGAGCCCTTTCAGTGGCCCCACACTTCTTTAAATATTTAGAAGTTTATGTGAGGCTGTGTTTATGTACATCATATTCAGATTATAAGAGGATTTAGATTCTCCAGAATCTGACACCCTCTACTGGAGTGTCTGAAGACAGCTACAGTGTACTTATATATAATAAATAAATAAATAAATAAATAAACATTTTTTAAAAAGGATAAGAAAGAAAGTAAGACCAGGCAGGCCTGCCATCCTTATCTCTGTCTGTCTGTCTGTCTGTCTGATCCCCTGGTACTGGAGTTGGGCTACCATAAAGTTTCTGGTAGTTGATCCCAGGTTCTCTGGAAGAGAGGACAAGGCTGTTAATTGTTGAGCCATATCAGTGGCCCTACCCATCTTTAAATATTTAGAAGTATATGTGAGGCTGTGTTTATGTACATCATATGCAGACCATAAGAGGGATTTAGATTCTCCAGAATCTGACACCCTCTTCTGGAGTGTCTGAAGAAAGCTACAGTGTACTTATATCTAATAAATACATAAATAAATAAATAAATAAATAAATAAATAAATAAACATTTTTTAAAAAGTATAAGAAATAAAGAAAGACCAGGCAGGCCTGCCATCCTTATCTCTGTCTCTCTGTCTGTCTGTCTGTCTGATCCACTGGAACTGGAGATGGGCCACCATAAGGTGCTGGTATTTTTTCCCAGGTTCTCTGAAAGAGTAGACAATGCTGTTAATTGTTGAGCCATCTCAGTGGTCCCACACATTTTTAAATTTTTAGAAGTATATGTGAGGCTGTGTTTATGTACATCATATGCAGACCATAAGAGGGATTTAGATTCTCCAGAATCTGACACCCTCTTCTGGAGTGTCTGAAGACAGCTACAGTGTACTTATATCTAATAAATACATAAATAAATATATAAATAAACATTTTTTTTAAAAGGATAATAAAGAAAGAAAGACCAGGCAGGCCTGCCATCCTTTTCACTGTCTGTATGTCTGTCTGTCTGATCCCCTGGAACTGGAGATGGGCCACCATATAGTTGCTGGTAGTTGATCCCAGGTACTCTGGAAGAGGAGACAATGCTGTTAATTGTTGAGCCCTTTCAGTGGCGCCACCCATCTTTAAATATTTAGAGGTATATGTGAGGCTGTGTTTATGTACATCATATGCAGACCATAAGAGGGATTTAGATTCTCCAGAATCTGACACCTTCTTCTGGAGTGTCTGAAGACAGCTACAGTGTACTTATATCTAATAAATACATGAATAAATATATAAATAAACATTTTTTTAAAAAGGATAAGAAAGAAAGAAAGACCAGGCAGGCCTGCCATCCTTATCACTGTCTGTATGTCTGTCTGTCTGATCCCCTGGAACTCGAGATGGGCCACCATATAGTTGATGGTAGTTGATCCCAGGTACTCTGGAAGAGGAGACAATGCTGTTAATTGTTGAGCCCTTTCAGTGGCGCCACCCATCTTTAAATATTTAGAGGTATATGTGAGGCTGTGTTTATGTACATCATATGCAGACCATAAGAGGGATTTAGATTCTCCAGAATCTGACACCCTCTTCTGGAGTGTCTGAAGACAGCTACAGTGTACTTATATCTAATAAATAAATAGATAAATAAATAAATAAACATTTTTTAAAAAGTATAAGAAATAAAGAAAGACCAGGCAGGCCTGCCATCCATATCTCTGTCTGTCTGTCTGTCTGTCTATCTGATCCCCGGGAACTGGAGATGGGCCACCATATAGTTGCTGGTAGTTGATCCCAGGTACTCTGGAAGAGGAGACAATGCTGTTAATTGTTGAGCCCTTTCAGTGGCGCCACCCATCTTTAAATATTTAGAGGTATATGTGAGGCTGTGTTTATGTACATCATATGCAGACCATAAGAGGGATTTAGATTCTCCAGAATCTGACACCCTCTTCTGGAGTGTCTGAAGACAGCTACAGTGTACTTATATCTAATAAATAAATAGATAAATAAATAAATAAATAAATAAACATTTTTTAAATAGTATAAGAAATAAAGAAAGACCAGGCAGGCCTGCCATCCATATCTCTGTCTGTCTGTCTGTCTGTCTATCTGTTCCCCGGGAACTGGAGATGGGCCACCATATAGTCCTGGTAGTTGATCCAAGGTTCTCTGGAAGAGGAGACAATTCGGTTAATTGTTGAGCCCTTTCAGTGGCCCCACACTTCTTTAAATATTTAGAAGTTTATGTGAGGCTGTGTTTATGTACATCATATTCAGATTATAAGAGGATTTAGATTCTCCAGAATCTGACACCCTCTACTGGAGTGTCTGAAGACAGCTACAGTGTACTTATATATAATAAATAAATAAATAAATAAATAAATAAATAAATAAATAAATAAATAAATAAACATTTTTTAAAAAGGATATGAAAGAAAGTAAGACCAGGCAGGCCTGCCATCCTTATCTCTGTCTGTCTGTCTGTCTGATCCCCTGGAACTGGAGTTGGGCTACCATAAAGTTTCTGGTAGTTGATCCCTGGTTCTCTGGAAGAGAGGACAAGGCTGTTAATTGTTGAGCCCTATCAGTGGCCCTACCCATCTTTAAATATTTAGAAGTATATGTGAGGCTGTGTTTATGTACATCATATGCAGACCATAAGAGGGATTTAGATTCTCCAGAATCTGACACCCTCTTCTGGAGTGTCTGAAGACAGCTACAGTGTACTTATATCTAATAAATAAATAAATAAATAAATAAATAAATAAATAAATAAATAAATAAACATTTTTTAAAAAGTATAAGAAATAAAGAAAGACCAGGCAGGCCTGCCATCCTTATCTCTGTCTCTCTGTCTGTCTGTCTGTCTGATCCACTGGAACTGGAGATGGGCCACCATAAGGTGCTGGTATTTTTTCCCAGGTTCTCTGAAAAAGGAGACAATGCTGTTAATTGTTGAGCCCTCTCAGTGGTCCCACACATTTTTACATTTTTAGAAGTATATGTGAGGCTGTGTTTATGTACATAATATGCAGACCATAAGAGGGATTTAGATTCTCCAGAATCTGACACCTTCTTCTGGAGTGTCTGAAGACAGCTACAGTGTACTTATATCTAATAAATACATGAATAAATATATAAATAAACATTTTTTTAAAAAGGATAAGAAAGAAAGAAAGACCAGGCAGGCCTGCCATCCTTATCACTGTCTGTATGTCTGTCTGTCTGATCCCCTGGAACTGGAGATGGGCCACCATATAGTTGCTGGTAGTTGATCCCAGGTACTCTGGAAGAGGAGACAATGCTGTTAATTGTTGAGCCCTTTCAGTGGCGCCACCCATCTTTAAATATTTAGAGGTATATGTGAGGCTGTGTTTATGTACATCATATGCAGACCATAAGAGGGATTTAGATTCTCCAGTATCTGACACCCTCTTCTGGAGTGTCTGAAGACAGCTACAGTGTACTTATATCTAATAAGTAAATAGATAAATAAATAAATAAATAAATAAACATTTTTTAAAAAGTATAAGAAAGAAAGAAAGACCAGGCAGGCCTGCCATTTATATCTCTGTCTGTCTGTCTGTCTGTCTATCTGATCCCCAGGAACTGGAGATGGGCCACCATATAGTGCTGGTAGTTGATCCAAGGTTCTCTGGAAGATGAGACAATTCGGTTAATTGTTTAGCCCTTTCAGTGGCCCCACACTTCTTTAAATATTTAGAAGTTTATGTGAGGCTGTGTTTATGTACATCATATTCAGATTATAAGAGGATTTAGATTCTCCAGAATCTGACACCCTCTACTGGAGTGACTGAAGACAGCTACAGTGTACTTATGTATAATAAATAAATAAATAAATAAATAAATAAATAAATAAACATTTTTTAAAAAGGATAAGTAAGAATGTAAGACCAGGCAGGCCTGCCATCCTTATCTCTGTCTGTCTGTCTGTCTGATCCCCTGGAACTGGAGTTGGGCTACCATAAAGTTGCTGGTAGTTGATCCCAGGTTCTCTGGAAGAGGAGACAATGCTGTTAATTGTTGAGCCCTATCAGTGGCCCTACCCATCTTTAAATATTTAGAAGTATATGTGAGGCTGTGTTTATGTACATCATATGCAGACCATAAGAGGGATTTAGATTCTCCAGAATCTGACACCCTCTTCTGGAGTGTCTGAAGACAGCTACAGTGTACTTATATCTAATAAATACATAAATAAATAAATAAATAAATAAATAAATAAATAAATAAACATTTTTTAAAAAGTATAAGAAATAAAGAAAGACCAGGCAGGCCTGCCATCCTTATCTCTGTCTCTCTGTCTGTCTGTCTGTCTGATCCCCTGGAACTGGAGATGGGCCACCATAAGGTGCTGGTAGTTTATCCCAGGTTCTCTGAAAGAGGAGACAATGCTGTTAATTTTTGAGCCCTCTCAGTGGCCCCACACATCTTTAAATTTTTAGAAGTATATGTGAGGCTGTGTTTATGTACATCATATGCAGACCATAAGAGGGATTTAGATTCTCCAGAATCTGACAAACTCTTCTGGAGTGTCTGAAGACAGCTACAGTGTACTTATATCTAATAAATACATAAATAAATATATAAATAAACATTTTTTTAAAAAGGATAAGAAAGAAAGAAAGACCAGGCAGGCCTGCCATCCTTATCACTGTCTGTATGTCTGTCTGTCTGATCCCCTGGAACTGGAGATGGGCCACCATATAGTTGCTGGTAGTTGATCCCAGGTACTCTGGAAGAGGAGACAATGCTGTTAATTGTTGAGCCCTTTCAGTGGCGCCATCCATCTTTAAATATTTAGAGGTATATGTGAGGCTGTGTTTATGTACATCATATGCAGACCATAAGAGGGATTTAGATTCTCCAGAATCTGACACCCTCTTCTGGAGTGTCTGAAGACAGCTAGAGTGTACTTATATCTAAAAAATAAATAGATAAATAAATAAATAAATAAATAAACATTTTTTAAAAAGTATAAGAAAGAAAGAAAGACCAGGCAGGCCTGCCATCCATAACTCTGTCTGTCTGTCTGTCTGTCTATCTGATCCCCGGGAACTGGAGATGGGCCACCATATAGTGCTGGTAGTTGATCCAAGGTTCTCTGGAAGAGGAGACAATTCGGTTAATTGTTTAGCCCTTCCAGTGGCCCCACACTTCTTTAAATATTTAGAAGTTTATGTGAGGCTGTGTTTATGTACATCATATTCAGATTATAAGAGGATTTAGATTCTCCAGAATCTGACACCCTCTACTGGAGTGACTGAAGACAGCTACAGTGTACTTATGTATAATAAATAAATAAATAAATAAATAAATAAATAAATAAATAAACAAACATTTTTTAGAAAGGATAAGAAAGAAAGTAAGACCAGGCAGGCCTGCCATCCTTATCTCTGTCTCTCTGTCTGTCTGTCTGTCTGTCTGATCCACTGGAACTGGAGATGGGCCACCATAAGGTGCTGGTAGTTGATCCCAGGTACTCTGGAAGAGGAGACAATGCTGTTAATTGTTGAGCCCTATCAGTGGCCCTACCCATCTTTAAATATTTAGAAGTATATGTGAGGCTGTGTTTATGTACATCATATGCAGACCATAAGAGGGATTTAGATTCTCCAGAATCTGATACCCTCTTCTGGAGTGTCTGAAGACAGCTACAGTGTACTTATATCTAATAAATACATAAATAAATAAATAAATAAATAAATAAACATTTTTTAAAAAGTATAAGAAATAAAGAAAGACCAGGCAGGCCTGCCATCCTTATCTCTGTCTCTCTGTCTGTCTGTCTGTCTGATCCCCTGGAACTGGAGATGGGCCACCATAAGGTGCTGGTAGTTTATCCCAGGTTCTCTGAAAGAGGAGACAATGCTGTTAATTGTTGAGCCCTCTCAGTGGCCCCACACATCTTTAAATTATTAGAAGTATATGTGAGGCTGTGTTTATGTACATCATATGCAGACCATAAGAGGGATTTAGATTCTCCAGAAGATGACACCCTCTTCTAGAGTGTCTGAAGACAGCTACAGTGTACTTATATCTAATAAATAAATAAATAAATAAATAAATAAATAAATAAATATTTTTTAAAAAGTATAAGAAAGAAAGAAAGACCAGGCAGGCCTGCCATCCTTATCACTGTCTGTATGTCTGTCTGTCTGTCTGATCCCTTGGAACTGGAGATGGGCCACCATATAGTTGCTGTTAGTTGATCCCTGGTTCTCTGGAAGAAGCGACAATGCTTTTAATTGTTGAGCCTTTTCAGTGGCTCCACCTATCTTTAAATTTTTAGAAGTATATGTTAGGCTGTGTTTATGTACATCATATGCAGACCATAAGAGGGATTTGGATTCTCCAGAATCTGACACCCTCTTCTGGAGTGTCTGAAGACAACTACAGTGTACTTATATCTAATAAATAAATAAATAAATAAATAAATAAATAAATAAATAAACATTATTTTAAAAGGATAAGAAAGAAAGAAAAAACAGGCAGGCCGCCCTCCTTATCTCTGTCTGTCTGTCTGTCTGTCTGATCCCCTGGAACTGGAGATGGGCCACCATATATTTGCTGGTAGTTGATCCCAGGTTCTCTGGAAGAAGAGACAATGCTGTTAATTGTTGAGCCCTTTCAGTGGCCCCACACATCTTTAAATTTTTAGAAGTATATGTGAGGCTGTGTTTATGTACTTCATATGCAGACCATAATAGGGATTTAGATTCTCCAGAATCTGACACCCTCTTCTGGAGTGTCTGAAGACAGCTATATTGTACTTATATATAATAAATACATAAATAAATAAATAAATAAACATTTTTTTAAAAGTATAAGAAAGAAAGAAAGACCAGGCAGGCCTCCATCCTTATCTCTGTCTGTCTGTCTGTCTGTCTGTCTGATACCCTGGAACTGGAGATGGGCCACCATATAGTTGCTGGTAGTTTATCCAAGGTTCTCTGGAAGAGGAGACAATGCTGTTAATTGTTGAGCCCTTTCTGTGGCCCCACCCATCTTTAAATTTTTAGAAGTATATATGAGGCTGTGTTTATGTACATCATATGCAGACCATAAGAGCGATTTAGATTCTCCAGAATCTGACACCCTCTTCTGGAGTGTCTGAAGATAGCTACAGTGTACTTATATCTAATTAATACATAAATAAACAAATAAACATTTTTTTAAAAGGATAATAAAGAAAGAGAGACCAGGCAGGCCTGCCATCCTTGTCTGTCTGTCTGTCTGTCTGATCCCCTGGAACTGGAGATGGGCCACCATATGATTGCTGGTAGTTGATCCCAGGTTCTCTGGAAGAGGATTCAGTGCTGTTAATTGTTGAGCCCTTTCAGTGGCCCCACCCATCTTTAAATTTTTAGAAGTATATGTGAGGCTGTGTTCATGTACATCATATGCAGACCATAAGAGGGATATAGATTCTCCAGAATCTGACACCCTCTTTGGGAGTGTTTGAAGACAGCTACAGTGTACTTATATCTAATAAATACATACTTAAATTAATAAACATTTTTTAAAAAGGATAAGAAAGAAGGAAAGACCAGGTAGGCCTGCCATACTTAACTCTATCTCTCTGTATGTCTGTCTGTCTGTCTGATCCCCTGGAACTGGAGATGGGCCACCATATAGTTGCTGGTAGTTGATCCCAGGTTCTCTATAAGAGGAGACAATGCTGTTAATTGTTGATCCCTTTCACTGGCCCCACACATCTTTAAAATTTTAGATGTAAATGTGAGGCTGTGTGTATGTACATCATATGCAGACAATAAGAGGGATATAGATTCTCCAGAATCTGACACCCTCTTCTGGAGTGTCTGATGACAGCTACAGTGTACTTATATCTAATAAATACATAAATAAATAAATAAATAAATAAATAAACATTTTTTAAAAGGGATAAGAAAGAAAGAAAAACCAGGCAGGCCTGCCATCCTTGTCTGTCTTTCGCTCTGTCTGTCTGTCTTGCCTAGCCCCATGAGTAGCCTAGCCTAGTCCCTTGCCTTGACTAGCCCAGCCCCTTGCCTAGCCTAGCCTAGCCCAGCCCTGCCTTGCCTAGCCCTGCCTATCCCTGTCTTTAACCAGGCTAGCCTCGAACTCAGAAACTGACTGCCTCTGCCTCCAGAGTGCTCTCATTAAGACCTCGAGCTACCACTGACTGTTGGGTTTTCTAAGTCTTACATAGGTATGGTCTGTTTCTCAGCTGTGAAACCCTAATTAACACATGTAGTCTGTCCTAGGTCAGCCATAGCTACAGACTGAGGCCTTTTCTAAAACAAAACAAAAAAAAAAACAAAAAATAGAAATAATAAAATAAATAAATTAAGCAACCACATGATATCTTTTCTTTCTTTCAATGATACTCAGAGCTAAAAGCAGTTCACCCATGAAACCTCAGCTCCGGACATTGAGGCTCTTTCCCTAACAAGTATTATGGCTGAACCTGAGGGGTTCTACTGCTGATTTGGGTCCCCCACTTTAAAAAAATAGTTGTTTTCAAAGGCTGCAGGTTCTTAGCCCTGTTCCTTGTTACAGTTGAGTCACAGCCCTAAAAGTTCAGTGGTAGTTAAAGGCACTGAGAAGGGCTTCCTATAGACATCAAAGACCAAGTCTTTTTTTTTTTTAAAGTTAATCTGGATTCCCCCACCCCCTGGCATCCTTAGAATTCCTAGAAAGGAAGGCAGGGACCTGGGCAGAAGGGTGCAAGGCTACTGGTGTTTGTAAGTGGTAACAGAAAGCTTTCTTTTGTTGGTACCCTACCCCAAGTTACACTGTCACTTCTTTTTCCTAGTTGTTGTTTTGTCGGTTTGTATTCTCAACATAGACCCTTTTCCTTCCTAACCTTGGCTGTCCTGAACCTTACTGTCCTTGAACTCAGTGATTTGCCTGTCTTGCTGGGATGAAACTGTGAGCTACCATCCAGAAGGAAGCACCCTGCTGAGGTTAGATTGGGGTCTCTCCCATTTTCCTCTATGAACATGCATATGGCAGGCCTGTTCTTTCTTTTTTACTTTTCCTTTTCTTTTTAAAGATTTATTTATTTATTATATTTAAGTATGCTGTAGCTATCTTCAGACAGTCCAGAAGAGGGTGTCAGATTCTGAAGAATCTAAATCATTCTTATTGTCTGCATATGATGTATATAAACACAGCCTCACATATACTCAAAAAAAAAAAAAAAGAAAGAAAGAAAGATGTGGCTACAAAGAGGGCTCAACAATTAAGAGCATTGTCTCCTCTTCCAGAGAACCTGGGCTCAATTACCAGTATTATATATGGTGGCCCATCTCCAGTTCCAGGGGATCTAATACTCTGTTCTGGAGTCTGTGGGCACAGCATACACATGCAAAACATTCTTACACAATCATTGAGAGAGGAGAGAGAGGGGTTGAGAGAGAGGGGAGGTAATCATACCTCCTGACGAGTTTGAAGACCTGAGCTTCATCACTCACACAAATAAATAAATGCAAAATATTTTTTTATAAATAAACTCTGCCATTGCCCTTTAAAAATTCCTAGAAAACAAGTTTTATAAGCAACAGTTATATTTACTATATCTAAAGGACAGTCATGAGCATATTCAATAAATAGAAAAAGGCCTGTTAGTCTTAGAAATGGAAAAGACAAACCAAATAAAGGTTTGCAATTACATAATGAGGCAGCTCAGCCCAGCTCTAAGGTTGGAAATAAGACTCGAGAATAGGATACACCTGAAGACAACCAGCCGTTGTTTTTTGTTTTGGAGGCTGAAAGGATACACCTGAAGACAGCCAATGCTGTGTGATGGTGATCTGGTATTTTTTTTTTTTTTAATTTTTAAAAACGTTAACACTTTTTATAAAACTTTTATAAAAACTCTTTCTTTCTCTCTCTTTCTCTCTCTCTCTTTCTTTCTCTCTCTCTCTTTCTTTCTCTCTCTCTCTTTCTTTCTCTCTTTCTCTTTCTTTCTCTCTCTCTCTTTCTTTCTCTCTTTCTCTTTCTTTCTCTCTTTCTCTTTCTTTCTCTCTTTCTCTTTCTTTCTCTCTCTCTTTCTTTCTCTTTCTTTCTCTCTTTCTCTTTCTTTCTCTCTCTCTTTCTTTCTCTTTCTTTCTCTCTCTTTCTTTCTCTTTCTTTCTCTCTCTTTCTTTCTCTCTCTTTCTCTTTCTTTCTTTCTTTCCTCACCCTAGCCTCTACCCTAGCCCTGTCTTTCACCAGGGTGGCCTCGAACTCAGAAACTGACTGCCTCTGCCTACAGAGTGTTCTCATTAAGAGCTTGAGCCACCACTGAATGTAGGGTTTTCTAAGCCTTACCTTGCTCTTGGTGTCTGTTCTCAGCTGTGAAACCCTAATTAACACAAGTAGGCAGTCCTGGGTCAGCCAGAGCTACAGACAGAGGACTTCTCTAAAAACAAATAAAACAAAACAAAACAACAAATAGAAATAATAAAATACATAAATTAAGCAACCACAGCATAGCTTTTCTCTATCTAGGTGGTACTCAGAAATTCCAGCAGTTGGCCTGTGACACCTCAGCTCAGTATATGTGAGGCTGTGTTTATGTACATCATATGCAGACCATAAGAGGGATTTACATTCTCCAGAATCTGACACCCTCCTCTGGAGTGTCTAAAGAAAGCTACAGTGTACTTATATCTAAGATATACATAAACAAATAAATAAATAAATAAATATTTTTTAAAAAGGATAAGAAAGAAAGAAAGACCAGGCAGGCCTGCCATCTTTATCTCTGCCTGTCTGTCTGTCTGTCTGATCCCCTGGAACTGGAGATGGGCCACCTTGTAGGTGCTGGTAGTTGATCCGAGGTTCTCTGGAAGAGGAGACAATGCTGTTAATTGTTGAGCCCTTTCAGTGGCCCCACCCATTTTTAATTTTTAGAAGTATATGTGAGGCTGTGTTTATGTACATCATATTCAGACCATAAGAGGGATTTAGATTCTCCAGAATCTGACACCATCTTCTGGAGTGTCTGAAGACGGCTACAGTGTACTTATATCTAATAAATAAATAAATAAATAAATAAATAAATAAACATTTTTTAAAAAGTATAAGAAATAAAGAAAGACCAGTCAGGCCTGCCATCCTTATCTCTGTCTCTCTGTCTGTCTGTCTGTCTGATCCCTTGGAACTGGAGATGGGCCACCATAAGGTGCTGGTAGTTTATCCCAGGTTCCCTGAAAGAGGAGACAATGCTGTTAATTGTTGAGCCCTCTCAGTGGCCCCACACATCTTTAAATTTTTAGAAGTATATGTGAGGCTGTGTTTATGTACATCATATGCAGTCCATAAGAGGGATTTAGATTCTCCAGAATCTGACACCCTCTTCTGGAGTGTCTGAAGACAGCTACAGTGTACTTATATCTAATAAATACATAAATAAATATATAAACAAACATTTTTTTAAAAAGGATAAGAAAGAAAGAAAGACCAGGCAGGCCTGCCATCCTTATCACTGTCTGTATGTCTGTCTGTCTGATCCCCTGGAACTGGAGATGGGCCACCATATAGTTGCTGGTAGTTGATCCCATGTACTCTGGAAGAGGAGACAATGCTGTTAATTGTTGAGCCCTTTCAATGGCCCCACACTTCTTTAAATATTTAGAAGTATAAGTGAGGCTGTGTTTATGTACATCATATTCAGATTATAAGAGGATTTAGATTCTCCAGAATCTGACACCCTCTACTGGAGTGACTGAAGACAGCTACAGTGTACTTATATATAATAAATACATAAGTAAATAAATAAATAAATAAACATTTTTTAAAAAGGATAAGATAGAAAGTAAGACCAGGCAGGCCTGCCATCCTTATCTCTGTCTGTCTGTCTGTCTGTCTGTCTGATCCCCTGGAACTGGAGATGGGCCACCATAAAGTTGCTGGTAGTTGATCCCAGGTTCTCTGAAAGAGGAGACAATGCTGTTAATTGTTGAGCCCTATCAGTGGCCCTACCCATCTTTAAATATTTAGAAGTATATGGGAGGCTGTGTTTACGTACATCATATGCAGACCATAAGAGGGATTTAGATTCTCCAGAATCTGACACCCTCTTCTGGAGTGTCTGAAGACAGCTACAGTGTACTTATATCTAATAAATACATAAATAAATAAATAAATAAATAAATAAACATTTTTTAAAAAGGATAAGAAAGAAAGTAAGACCAGGCAGGCCTGCCATCCTTATCTCTGTCTGTCTGTCTGTCTGTCTGTCTGATCCCCTGGAACTGGAGATGGGCCACCATATAGTTGCTGGTAGTTGATCCCAGGTTCTCTGGAAGAGGATACAATGCTGTTAATTGTTGAGCCCTTTCAGTGGCCCCACCCATTTTTAATTTTTAGAAGTATATGTGATGCTTATGTACATTATATGTTTATGTACATTATATTCAGACCATAAGAGGGATTTAGATACTCTAGAATCTGTCACCCTCTTCTGGAGTGTCTGAGGACGGCTACAGTGTACTTATATCTAATACATACATAAATAAATAAATAAATAAATAAATAAATAAACATTTTTTAAAAAGTATAAGAAATAAAGAAAGACCAGGCAGGCCTGCCATCCTTATCTCTGTCTCTCTGTCTGTCTGTCTGTCTGATCCACTGGAACTGGAGATGGGCCACCATAAGGTGCTGGTAGTTTATCCCAGGTTCTCTGAAAGAGGAGACAATGCTGTTAATTGTTGAGCCCTCTCAGTGGCCCCACACATCTTTAAATTTTTAGAAGTATATGTGAGGCTGTGTTTATGTACATCATATGCAGACCATAAGAGGGATTTAGATTCTCCAGAATCTGACACCCTCTTCTGGAGTGTCTGAAGACAGCTACAGTGTACTTATATCTAATAAATACATAAATAAATATATAAATAAACATTTTTTAAAAAGGATAAGAAAGAAAGAAAGACCAGGCAGGCCTGCCATTTTTATCACTGTCTGTATGTCTGTCTGTCTGATCCCCTGGAACTGGAGTTGGGCCACCATATAGTTGCTGGTAGTTGATCCCAGGTACTCTGGAAGAGGAGACAATGCTGTTAATTGTTGAGCTTTTAGAGTGGCCACACCCTTCTTTAAATTTTTAGAAGTATATGTGAGGCTGTGTGGGGCCACTGAAAGTCACATAGAGAGACAGAGAGAGACAAAGAAAGACAGAGAGAGACATAGAGAGACAGAGAGATACATTGAGAGAGACAGAGAGACAGAGAGAGACACAGAGAGAGACACAGAGAGACACAGAGAGAGACACACAGAGAGACAGAGACAGACAGAGAGAGACAGAGAGAGACAGAGAGAGACAGAGATAGAGACAGAGAGAGACAAAGAGAGACAGAGAGACAGAGAGAGAGAGACAGAGAGAGACAGAGAAAGACAGAGTGAGACAGAGAGAGACACAGAGAGAGACAGAGATACACAGAGTGAGAAAGAGAGAGAGAGACAGAGAGAGACAGAGAGAGAGACAGAGAGAGAGACAGAGAGAGACAGAGAGAGACAGAGTGAGACAGAAAGAGACACAGAGAGAGACAGAGAGAGACAAAGAAAAACACAGAGAGACAGAGAGAGACAGAGAGAGACAGAGAGAGACAGAGAGAGACAGAGAGAGAGACAGAGATAGAGACAGAGAGAGACAGAGAGAGGGACAGAGAGAGACAGAGACAGAGTGAGAAATACAGAGAGAGACAGAGTTAGAGAGAGAGACAGAGAGAGACAGAGAGAGAGACAGAGAGAGAGACAGAGAGAGAGACAGAGAGAGACAGAGTGAGACACAGAAAGAGAGAGACAGAGAGAGACAAAGAAAGACACAGAGAGAGACATAGAGAGACAGAGAGATACATTGAGAGAGACAGAGAGAGACAGAGAGAGACAGAGATAGAGAGAGAGACAGAGAGAGACACAGAGAGAGACAGAGAGACACAGAGAGACACAGAGAGAGACACAGAGAGACACAGAGAGAGACAGAGATAGACATAGACAGACAGAGACAGACAGAGAGAGACAGAGAGAGACAGAGATAGAGACAGAGAGAGACAGAGAGTGAGACAGAGAGAGTCAGAGAGAGAGACACCGAAAGACAGAGAGAGACAGAGAGAGACAATGAAAGACACAGAGAGAGACTAAGAGAGACAGAGAGAGACAGAGAGAGACAGAGAGAGACAGAGAGAGACAAAAAAAGACACAGAGAGAGACAGAGAGCGATATAGATAGAGAAAAAGAAAGACAGAGAGAGACACAGAGAGAGAGACAGAGAGAGACAGAGAGAGACAGAGAGATACAGAGAGAGAGAGACAAAGAGAGACAGAGAGAGAGACAGAGTGAGACAGAGAGAGAGAGAGAGACTGAGAGAGACAAAGAAAGACACAGAGAGAGACATAGAGAGACAGAGAGATACATTGAGAGAGACAGAGAGAGACAGAGATAGACAGAGAGAGACAGAGAGAGACACAGAGAGAGACAGAGAGACAGAGAGAGACACAGAGAGACACAGAGAGAGACAGAGAGAGACATAGAGAGACACAGAGAGAGACAGAGAGAGACACAGAGAGACACAGAGAGAGACAGAGAGAGAGACAGAGAGAGACAGAGACAGACAGAGACAGACAGAGACAGACAGAGAGAGACAGAGATAGAGACAGAGAGAGACAGAGAGAGACAGAGAGAGACAGAGAGAGTCAGAGAGAGACAATGAAAGACAGAGAGAGACAGAGAGAGACAGAGAGATACAGAGAGAGACAGAGAGAGACATAAAGAGTCAGAAGGACAGAGAGAGACAGAGAGAGACAGAGATAGAGACAGAGAAAGACAGAGAGAGACACAGAGAGAGACAGAGAAAGACAGAGAGAGACAGAGAGTGAGACAGAGAGAGACAGAGAGAGACAAAGAAAGACACAGAGAGAGACAGAGCGAGACAGAGATAGAGACAGAGAAAGAAAGAGAGAGACACAGAGAGAGAGAGACAGAGAGAGACAGAGAGATACAGAGAGAGAGACAGAGAGAGACAGAGAGAGACAGAGAGAAAGAGAGAGACAGAGAGAGTCAGAGAGAGACAGAGATAGAGACAGAGAGAGACAGAGACAGAGTGAGAATGACAGAGAGAGACAGAGATAGAGAGAGAGACAGAGAGAGACACAGAGAGAGACAGAGAGAGACAGAGAGAGACAAAGAAAGACAGAGAGAGACATAGAGAGACAGAGAGATACATTGAGAGAGACAGAGAGACACAGAGAGACACACAGAGAGACACACAGAGAGACAAAGACAGACAGAGAGAGACAGAGAGAGACCGAGAGAGACAGAGATAGAGAGAGAGAGAGACAGAGAGAGACAGAGAGAGACAGAGAGACAGAGAGAGAGACAGAGAGAGACAGAGAGAGACAGATAGACAGAGAGAGACAGAGAGAGACAGTGAGAGACAGAGAGAGACAGAGTGACAGAGAAAGAAACAGAGAGAGACAGAGAGAGACACAGAGTGAGACAGAGATACACAGAGTGAGAAAGAGAGCGAGACATAGAGAGAGACAGAGAGAGAGACAGAGAGAGAGAGACAGAGTGAGAGACAGAGAGAGACAGAGAGAGACAGAATGAGACAGAGAGAGAAACAGAGAGAGACAGAGAGAGACAAAGAAAAACACAGAGAGACAGAGAGAGACAGAGAGAGACAGAGAGAGAGACAGAGAGAGACAAAGAAAAACACAGAGAGACAGAGAGAGAGACAGAGAGAGAGACACAGGGAGACAGAGACAGACAGAGAGAGACAGAGAGAGACAGAGATAGAGACAGAGAGAGACAGAGAGAGACAGAGAGAGAGACACAGAGAGACAGAGAGAGACAAACAAAGACACAGAGAGACAGAGAGAGACAGAGAGAAACAGAGAGAGAGACAGAGAAGACAGAAAGATACAGAAGGACAGAGAGAGACAGAGAGAGACAGAGAGACAGAGATAGAGACAGAGAGAGACAGAAAGTGAGACAGAGAGAGACAGAGACAGAGTGAGAAATACAGAGAGAGACAGATTTAGAGAGAGAGACAGAGAGAGACAGAGAGAGAGACAGAGACAGAGACAGAGACAGAGAGAGAGACAGAGAGAGACAGAGTGAGACACAGAGAGAGAGAGAGACAGAGAGAGACAAAGAAAGACTCAGAGAGAGACATACAGAGACAGAGAGATACACTAAGAGAGACATAGAGAGACAGAGAGACAGAGATAGAGACAGAGAGAGACAGAGAGAGACAGAGAGACAGAGAGATAGACAGAGAGAGACAGAGAGAGACAATGAAAGACATAGAGAGAGACAGATAGACACAGAGAGACACAGAGAGAGAAACAGAGAGAGACAGAAAGAGTCAGAAGGACAGAGAGAGACAGAGAGAGATAGAGATAGAGACAGAGAAAGACAGAGAGAGACACAGAGACAGAGACAGAGAGAGAGACAGAGAGAGACAGAGTGAGACACAGAAAGAGAGAGACAGAGAGAGACAAAGAAAGACACAGAGAGAGACATAGACAGAGAGATACATTGAGAGAGACATAGAGAGACAGAGAGAGACAGAGATAGAGACAGAGAGAGACAGAGAGAGACACAGAGAGACACAGAGAGAGACAGAGATAGACATAGACAGAGAGAGACAGACAGAGAGAGACAGAGAGAGACAGAGATAGAGACAGAGAGAGACAGAGAGTGAGACAGAGAGAGACAGAGAGAGAGACACCGAAAGACAGAGAGAGACAGAGAGAGACAATGAAAGACACAGAGAGAGACTAAGAGAGACAGAGAGAGACAGAGAGAGACAGAGAGAGACAGAGAGAGACAGAGAGAGACAGAGAGAGACAGAGAGATACATTGAGAGAGACATAGAGAGACAGAGAGAGACAGAGATAGAGACAGAGAGAGACAGAGAGAGACACAGAGAGACACAGAGAGAGACAGAGATAGACATAGACAGAGAGAGACAGACAGAGAGAGACAGAGAGAGACAGAGATAGAGACAGAGAGAGACAGAGAGTGAGACAGAGAGAGACAGAGAGAGAGACACCGAAAGACAGAGAGAGACAGAGAGAGACAATGAAAGACACAGAGAGAGACTAAGAGAGACAGAGAGAGACAGAGAGAGACAGAGAGAGACAGAGAGAGACAGAGAGAGATAGAGAGAGACACAAAGAGACAGAGAGAGACAGAGAGAGACAGAGAGAAAGAGAGAGACAGAGAGAGTCAGAGAGAGACAGAGATAGAGACAGAGAGAGACAGAGAGAGGGACAGAGAGAGACAGAGACAGAGTGAGAAATACAGAGAGAGACAGAGTTAGAGAGAGAGACAGAGAGAGACAGAGAGAGAGACAGAGACAGAGACAGAGAGAGAGACAGAGAGAGACAGAGTGAGACACAGAAAGAGAGAGACAGAGAGAGACAAAGAAAGACACAGAGAGAGACATAGAGAGACAGAGAGATACATTGAGAGAGACATAGAGAGACAGAGAGAGACAGAGATAGAGACAGAGAGAGACAGAGAGAGACACAGAGAGAGACAGAGAGACACAGAGAGACACAGAGAGAGACACAGAGAGACACAGAGAGAGACAGAGATAGACATAGACAGACAGAGACAGACAGAGAGAGACAGAGAGAGACAGAGATAGAGACAGAGAGAGACAGAGAGTGAGACAGAGAGAGACAGAGAGAGAGACACCGAAAGACAGAGAGAGACAGAGAGAGACAATGAAAGACACAGAGAGAGACTAAGAGAGACAGAGAGAGACAGAGAGAGACAGAGAGAGACAGAGAGAGACAAAAAAAGACACAGAGAGAGACAGAGAGCGATATAGATAGAGAAAAAGAAAGACAGAGAGAGACACAGAGAGAGAGACAGAGAGAGACAGAGAGAGACAGAGAGATACAGAGAGAGAGAGACAAAGAGAGACAGAGAGAGAGACAGAGTGAGACAGAGAGAGAGAGAGAGACTGAGAGAGACAAAGAAAGACACACAGAGAGACATAGAGAGACAGAGAGATACATTGAGAGAGACAGAGAGAGACAGAGATAGACAGAGAGAGACAGAGAGAGACACAGAGAGAGACAGAGAGACACAGAGAGACACAGAGAGACACAGAGAGAGACAGAGAGAGACATAGAGAGACACAGAGAGAGACAGAGAGAGACACAGAGAGACACAGAGAGAGACAGAGCGAGACAAAGAAAGACACAGAGAAAGACAGAGACAGAGAGATACAGAGATAGAGACAGAGAGTGACAGATAGACAGAGAGAGACAGAGAGAGACAGAGAGAGACAGAGTTACAGAGAGAGACAGAGAGAGACAGAGATAGAGACAGAGAGTGACAGATAGACAGAGAGAGACAGAGAGAGACAGAGAGAGACAGAGTTACAGAGAGAGACAGAGAGAGACAGAGATAGAGACAGAGAGAGACAGAGAGAGGGAAAGAGAGAGACAGAGAGAGAGAAGGAGAGAGACAGAGAGAGACAGAGAGAGAGACAGAGAGAGACAGAAAGAGTCAGAAGGACAGAGAGAGACAGAGATAGAGACAGAGAGAGACAGAGAGAAAGAGAGAGACAGAGAGAGTCAGAGAGAGACAGAGACAGAGTGAGAAAGACAGAGAGAGACAGAGATAGAGAGAGAGACAGAAAGAAACACACAGAGAGACAGAGAGAGACAGAGAGAGACAAAGAAAGACAGAAAGAGTCAGAAGGACAGAGAGAGACAGAGATAGAGACAGAGAGAGACAGAGAGAAAGAGAGAGACAGAGAGAGTCAGAGAGAGACAGAGACAGAGTGAGAAAGACAGAGAGAGACAGAGATAGAGAGAGAGACAGAGAGAGACACACAGAGAGACAGAGAGACAGAGAGAGACAAAGAAAGACACAGAGAGAGACATAGATAGAGAGATACATTGAGAGAGACAGAGAGAGACAGAGAGAGACAGAGAGAGAGATAGAGAGAGACACAGAGAGAGACAGAGAGAGACAGAGAGACAGAGAGAGACAAAGAAAGACACAGAGAAAGACAGAGAGAGACAGAGAGAGAGACAGAGAGAGAGAGAGAGACAGATAGACAGAGAGAGACAGAGAGAGACAGAGAGAGACAGAGTGACAGAGAGAGACATAGAGAGAAAGAGATAGAGACAGAGAGAAGGAAAGAAAGAGACACACAGAGAGATAGAGACAGAGAGAAACAGAGAGAGACAGAGATAGAGAAAGAGAGAGACAGAGAGAGACAGAGAGATTTACAGAGAGAGACAAAGAGAGACAGAGAGAGACAAAGAAAGACACAGAGAGAGACAAAGAGAGACAGAGAGATACAGAGAGAGAGAAAGAGAGAGACAGAGAGAGACATAAAGAGAGAGACAGAGAGAGACAGGGAGAGACAGAGAGAGACAAAGAAAGACACAGAGAGAGACAGAGAGGGACAGAGAGAGACAGAGAGAGACAGAGTGACAGAGAGAGACAGAGAGAGACAGAGATAGAGACAGAGAGAGACAGAGAGAGGGAAAGAGAGAGACAGAGAGAGAGAGACAGAGAGAGACAGAGAGAGAGACAGATAGAGACAGAGAGAAATAGAGAGAGACAGAGATAGAGAAAGAGAGAGACAGAGAGGGACATAGAGAGAGAGACAGAGAGAGACTTTCCACTTTTTCAGGTTTTCTTGCCATATTCCGGTTCCTTCAGTGTGAGTTTTTAATTTTCTAATTCTTTCAGGGTTTTTTGCCATATTCTGGGTCCTACAGCGTGTATTTTTAATTTTCCAAGTTTTTCAGGGTTACTCAGCATATTTTGGGTCCTACAGTGTGATTTTTTTCATTTTCCACCTTTTTCAGGTTTTCTTGCCAATTTCGGGGTACTTCAGTGTGAGTTTTTAATATTCCACTTTTTACAGGGTTAATCGCCATATTCTGCGTCCTACAGTGTGATTTTTAAATTTTCCACGATTCTCAGGGTTTCTCGCCATATTCAGGTCCTACAGTTTGATTTTTTAATTTTAAACGTTTTTAAGTTTTTTTCGTCATGTTCTGGGTCCTACAGTTTGATATTCTCATTATCCAACTTTTTCAGATTTTCTCAGCATATTCTGGGTCCTACATTGTGAATTTTTAATTTTCCACGTTTTTCAAGGTTTCTTGCCATATTCTGGTCCTATAGTGTGATTTTCTCATTTTCCTCCTTTTTCAGTGTTTCTCGCCATATTCTGGGTCCTACAGTGTGAATATTTAATTTTCCATGTTTTTCATGTTTTCTCGCCATATTCTGGGTCCTTCAGTTTGTGTTTTTAATTTTCCTCGTTTTTCAGGTTTTCTCACCATATTCCCGGACCTTCAGTGTGAATTTTTAATTTTCCATGTTTTTCAGGTTTTTTCGTCATATTCTGGGTCCTAGAGTGTGATTTTCTCATTTCCACGTTTTTTAGGATTTCTCCCCATATTCGGGGTCCTTCAGTGTGAGTTTTTGATTTCCTACTTTTTCAGGGTTTCTCAATATATTCTGGTTCCTACAGAGTGTATTTTATTTTTCCAAGTTTTTCAAGGGTTTCTAGGCATATTCTGGGTCCTACAGTGCGAACATTTAATTTTCCATGATTATCAGGGTTTCTCAGCATATTTTGGGTCCTGCAGTGTGATTTTCTCATTTTTCACCTTTTTCAAGTTTTTTCGCTATTCTGGGTTCTACATGTGATTTTCTCATTTTCCACCTTTTTCAGGTTTTCTCGCTATATTCCGGGTCCTTCAGTGTGAATTTTTAATTTTCCACGTTTTTCAGGGTTTCTCGGCATATTCTGTTTCCTGCAGTGTGATTTTCTCATTTTCCAAGTTTTTCAGGTTTTTTCGTAATTCTGGGTCTTACAGTGTGATTTTCTCATTTTTCACCTTTTGCAGGGTTTCTTGCCATATTCTGGGTCCAACAGAGTGTATTTTTAATTTACCACGTTTTTCCGGTTTCTCACCATATTCTGGGTCCAACAGCGCGTATTTTCAATTTTCCACGTTTTTCAGGGTTTCTCGGCATATTCTGGGTCCTAAAGTGTGATTTTCTCATTTTCGAAGTTTTTCAAGTTTTTTCGCAATTCTGGGTCCTACAGTCATTTATTCTCATTTTCCACCTTTTTCAGGTTTTCTCGCCATATTCGGGGTCTTTCAGTGTGAATTTTTAGTTTTTTACTTTTTTCAGGTTTTCTTGCCATATTCTGGGTCATTCAGTGTGAGTTTTTAATTTTCCACGTTTTTCAGGTTTTTTCGTCATATTCTGGGTACTACAGTGTGATTTTTCTCATTTTCTCGTTTTTCAGGTTTTCTTGCCATATTCCAGGTCCTTCAGGGTGAATTTTTAATTTTCCATGTTTTTCAGTATTTCTCGCCATATTCTGGGTAATACAGTGTGAATTTTTAATTTTCCACTTTTTTCATGGTTTCTCGCCATATTCTGTGTCCGACAGTGTGAATTTTTAATTTTCATGTTTTTCAGGGTTACTCAGCATATTCTAGGTCCTGCAGTGTGATTTTCTCATTTTCCACGTTTTATAAATTTTTTCGTAATTCTGGGTCCTACAGTGTGATTTTCTCATTTTCTACGTTTTTCATGTTTTTTCGCAATTCTGTGTCCTACAGTGTGATTATTCTCTATTTCCACCTTTTTCAGGTATTCTTGCCATATTCAGGGTCCTTCCGTGTAAGTTTTTAATTTTCTACTTTTTTCAGGGTTTCCTGTCATAATCTGGCTCCTTCAAAGCATATTTTTATTTTTCCTCGTTTTTCTGGGTTTCTCAGCATATTCTGGGTCCTACAGTGTATTTTTCTCATTTTTAAACATTTTCAGATTTTCTCACCATATTCGGGGTCCTACAGTGTGAATTTTTAATTTTAATCGTTTTTAAGTTTTTTTCATCATATTCTGGGTCCTACAGTTGATTTTGTCATTAACCACCTTTTTCATGTTTTCTCACCATATTCGTGGTCCTTCAGTGTGAGTTTTTAGTTTTTTAGTTTTTTCATGGTTTGTTGCCATATTCTGGGTCCTACAGCGTGTATGTTTAATTTTGCACATTTTTCAGGGTTTCTCGGCATATTCTGGGTCCTACAGTGTGATTTTCTCATTTTCGACGTTTTTCAATTTTTTTTCGCAATTCTGGGTCCTATAGTGTGATTTTCTCATTTTCCACCTTTTTCAGGTTTTCTCGACATATTCAGGGTCCTTCAGTGTGAGATTTAAATTTTTTACTTTTTTCAGTGTTTCTCGCCATATTCTGCATCCTACAGTGTGAATTTTAATTTTTTCACGTTTTTCAGGTTTTCTTGCCATGTTCTGTGTCCTACAGTATGAATTTTTAATTTTAAACCTTTTTAAGTTTTTTTCGTCATATTCTGGGTCCTTCAGTGTGATTTTCTCATTTTCCAACTTTTTCAGGTCTTCTCGGCATATTCTGAGTCCTACAGTGTGAATTTTCGATTTTCCACGTTTTTCAAGTTTTCTTGCCATATTCTGTTCCTAGAGTGTGAATTTTTAATTTTCCACTTTTTTCAGTGTTTCTCTCCCTATCCTGGGTTCTACTTTGTGAATATTTAATTTTCCATGTTTTTCAGGTTTTCTCGCCATATTCTGGGTCCTTCAGTGTGAGTTTTTAATTTTCCTCGTTTTTCAGGTTTTCTCGCCATATTCAAGGTCATACAGTGTGATTTTCTCATTTCCACGTTTTTCTTATTTTCTTGCCATATTCCAGGTTCTTCAGTGTGAATTTTTAATTTTCCACGTTTTTCAAGGTTTCTTGCCATATTCTGGTCCTTTAGAGTGAATTTTTAATTTTCAAGATTTTACAGAGTTTCTCAAAATATTCTGTGTCCTCCAGTGTGAATATTTAATTTTCTAGGTTTTACAGGTTTTCTCGCCATATTCTGGGTCCTTCAGTGTGAGATTTTAATTTTCCTCATTTTTCAGTTTTGCTCGCTATATCCGGGTCCTTGAGTGTGAATTTTTATTTTTCCACATTTTTCAGGTTTCTTCGTCATAATCTGGTTCTACAGTGTGATTTTTTCATTTCCATGTTTTTCAGGTTTTCTCGCCATATTTGGGGTCCTTCAGTGTGAGTTTTTTAATTTCTAGTTTTTAAGGTTTTCTTGCCATATTCTGGGTACTACAGTGTGAATTTTAAATTTTCCACGTTTTTAAGTTATTTCGTCATATTCTGATTATTACAGTGTGATTTTCTCGTTTTTTTCCTTTTTCAGTGTTTCTCGCCATATTCAGGGTCCTATAGTGTGAATATTTAATTTTCAATGTTTTTCAGGTTTTCTCAGCATATTCTGGCTCCTGCAGTGTTATTTTCTCGTTTTCAACCTTTTTCAGGTTTTCTCACAATTCTGGGTCCTACATGTGATTTTCTCATTTTCTACCTTTTTCAGGTTATCTCGCCATAATCTAGGTTCTACAGTGTGAGTTTTTAATTTTCCTCGTTTTTTCAGGTTTTCTCGCCATATTCTGATTCCTTCAGTGTGAATTTTTAATTTTCCACGTTTTCCAGGTTTTTTCATCATATTCTGGGTCCTACAGTGTGATATTCTCGTTTCCAAGTTTTTCAGGATTTCTTGCCATATTCCAGGTCCTGCAGTGTGAATTTTTAATTTTCCACGTTTTTCAGTATTTCTCCCCATATTTTGGGTAATACAGTGTGAATTTTTAATTTTCCTCGTTTTTCAGGTTTTCTCGCCAAATTCCGGGTCCTTCAGTGTGAATTTTTAATTTTCCACGATTTTCAGGGATTCTCAGCATATTCTGGGTCCTGCAGTGTGATTTTCTCATTTTCCACCTTTTTCATGTTTTCTAGCCATATCCTCGTCCATCAGTGTGAGTTTATAGTTATCTACTTTTTTCAGGGTTGCTGGCCGTATTCTGGGTAATACAGTGTGAATTTTTATTGTCCAATTTTTTTCAAGGTTTCTCGCCATAATGTGGGTCTGACAGTGTGAATTTTTAATTTTCACGTTTTTCACGGTTTCTTGGCATATTTTGGGTCCTGAAGAGTGATTTTCTCATTTTCCACGTTTTTAAAGTTTTTTTCGTAATTCTGGGTCCTACAGTGTGATTTTCTCATTTTCCACCTTTTTCAGGTTTTCTCGCCATATTCCGGGTCCTTCAGTGTGAGTTTTTAATTTTCTAATTCTTTCAGGGTTTCTTGCCATATTCTGGGTCCTACAGCGTGTATTTTTAATTTTCCACGTTTTTCAGGGTTACTCGCCCTATTCTGGGTCCTACAGTGGGATTTTCTCATTTTTGACATTTTTCAAGTTTTTTGTTTCGCAATTCTGGATCCTACAGTGTGATTTTCTCATTTTCCACCTTTTTCAGGTTTTCTTGCCATTTTCGGGGTACTTCAGTGTGAGTTTTTAATATTCTACTTTTTACAGGGTTAATCGCCATATTCTGTGTCCTACAGTGTGATTTTTAAATTTTCCACGTTTCTCTGGGTTTCTCGCCATATTCTGGTCCTACAGTGTGAATTTTTAATTTTAAGCGTTTTTAAGTTTTTTTTCGTCATGTTCTGTGTCCTACACTGTGAAATGCTCATTATCCATCTTTTTCAGGTTTTCTAAGCATATTCTGGGTCCTTCAGTGTGAATATTTAATTTTCCATGTTTTTCATGTTTTCTCGCCATATTCCAGGTCCTTCAGTTTGTGTTTTTAATTTTCCTCGTTTTTCAGGTTTTCTTGCCATATTCCCGGTCCTTCAGTGTGAATTTTTAATTTTCCTGGTTTTTCAGATTTTTTCGTCATATTCTTGGTCCTAGAGTGTGATTTTCTCATTTCCACGTTTTTCAGGATTTCTCCCCGTATTTGGGGTCCTTCAGTGTGAGTTTTTGATTTTCTACTTTTTCAGGGTTTCTCAATATATTCTGGTTCCTACAGCGTGTATTTTATTTTTCCACGTTTTTCAAGGGTTTCTCCGCATATTCTGGGTCCTACAGTGTGATTTTTTTTTTATTTTCGACGGTTTTCAAGTTTTTTTCGCAATTCTGGTTCCTACAGTGTGATTTTCTCATTTTCCACCTTTTTTCAGGTTTTCTCGCCATATTCGGGGTCCTTCAGTGTGAGTTTCTAATTTCCTAGTTTTTCAAGTTTTTTCGTAATTCTAGGACCTACAGTGTGGTTTTCTCATTTTCCACCTTTTTCAGGTTTTTTTCGCCATATTTGGGGTCCTTCAGTGTGAGCTTTTAATTTTCTACATTTTTCAGGGTTTTTCGCCATATTCTGGGTCCTTCAGTGTGAATTTTTAATGTTCCTTGTTTTTCTGGTTTTCTTGCCATATTCCAGGTCCTTCAGTGTGAATTTTTACTTTTCCACGTTTTTTAGTATTTCTTGCCATATTCTGGGAAATACAGTGTGAATTTTTAATTTTCATGTATTCAGTGTTTCTAGGCATATTCTGGGTCCTCCACTGTGATTTTCTCATTTTCGACGTTTTTCAAGTTTTTTCGTTAATCACTGTGATTTCTCATTTTCCACCTTTCAGGGTTCCTCGCCATATTTTGGGTCCTTCCGTGTGAGTTTTTAATTTTCTAATTTTTTCAGGTTTTCTTGCCATATTCTGGGTCCTATTGTGTATATTTTTAATTTTCCACGTTTTTCAGGGTTTCGTGGCATATTCTTGGTTCTACACTGTGATTATCTCATTTTCCACCTTTTTCAGGTTTTCTCTCCATATTCGGCGTCCTTCAGTGGGAGTTTTTAATTTTCTACTTTTTTCAGGGTTTCTCGCCATATTCTGGGTCCTAGAGTGTGATTTTCTCATTTAGGACTTTTTACAAATTTTTTCGCAATTCTGGGTCCTACAGTGTGATTATTATCATTTTTAAACTTTTTCAGGTTTTCTCGCCATATTCGGGATCCTTCAGTGTGAGGTTTTAATTTTCCTCGTTTTTCAGGTTTTCTCGACATATTCTGGGTCCTTCAGTGTGAATTTTTAATTTTCACGTTTTTCAGGGTTTCTCGACATATTCCGGGTCCTTCAGTGTGAATTTTTTATTTTCCACGTTTTTCAGGTTTTTTCGTTATATTCTGGGTCTTACAGTGTGATTTTCTCATTTCCATGTTTTTCAGGTTTTCTAGCCATATTCCACATCCTTCAGTGTGAATTTTTAATTTTCCAGGTTTTTCAGTATTTCTTGCCATATTCTGGGTAATACAGTGTGATTTTCTCATTTTCCACTTTTTTCAGGTTTAATCGCAATATTTGGGGTCCTTCAGTGTGAGTTTTTAATTTTGTACTTTTTCAGGGTTTCTGGCCATATTCTGGGTCCTATAGTGTGTGTTTTTAATTTTCCACGTTTTTCATGGTTTCTTGGCATAGTCTGGGTCCTACAGTGTGATTTTCTCATTTTCGATATTTTTCATGTTTTTTCCCAATTCTGGGTCCTACAGTGTGATTATTCTCATTTTCCACCTTTCAGGTTTTCTCGCCATATTCGGGGTCTTTCAGTGTGAATTTTTAATTTTCTACTTTTTTCAGGTTATCTCGCCATATTCTGGGTCCTTCAGTGTGAGTTTTTATTTTTCTGGTTTTGTAGCCATATTCCGGGTCCTTCAGTGTGAATTTTTAATTTTCCATGTTTTTCAGGTGTTTTCATCATATTCTGGGTCCTACAGTGTGATTTTCTCATTTCCAAGTTTTTCAGGTTTTTGTGCCATATTCCAGGTCCTTCAGTGTAAATTTTTAATTTTCCACATTTTTCAGTGTTTCTCCCCATATTCTGGGTAACACAGTGTGAATTTTTAATTTTCCACTTTTTTCATGGTTTCTCTTCATGTTCTAGGTCTGACCTTGTGAATTTTTACTTTTCACGTTTTTCAGGGTTTTCTCGCATATTCTGGGTCTTACAGTATGTTTTTCTCATTTTCCCCCATTTTCAAGTTATTTTCGCAATTTGGGGTCCTACAGTGGGAATTTCTGTTTTTCCACTTTTTCAGGGTTTCTTGCCATATTCTATGTCCTTAAGTGGGAATTTTTAATTTTCCACTTTTTTCAGGGTTTTTCATCATATTCCAAGTCCTTCAGTGTGAGTTTTTAATTTTCCACGTTTTTCAGGGTTTCTCAACATATTTTGGGTCCTACAGTGTGAATTTTTAATTTTCTACCTTTTTCAAGATTTCTCGCCATATTCTATGTCCTTCCACGTTTTTCAGGTTTTCTGGCCATATTCCAGGTCTTTCTGAGTGAGTTGATAATTTTCCACATTTTTAAGGTTTTCTCCCTATATTCCAAATCCTTGAGTGTGAGTTATTAATTTTCCATGTTTTTCTGGTTTTGTTGCCATATTCCAGGTCTTTCAGTGTGAGTTTTTAATTATCTACTTTTTACAGGGTTTCTTGCCTTATTCTGGGTCCTACAGCGTTTATATTTAATTTTGCATGTTTTTCGGGGTTTCTCGCCATATTCTGGGACCTACAGTGTGATTTTCTCATTTTACAAGTTTTTCAAGTTTTTTTCCAATTCTGGGTCCTACAGTGTGATTTGCTCTATTCCACGTTTTTCAGGGTTTCTCAGCATTATCTGTGTTCTGCAGTGTGATTTTCTCATTTTCCACGTTTTTCACGTTTTTTTTTTTTTTTTAATTCTGGGTGCTACAGTGTGATTTTCTCATTTTCCACCTTTATCAGGTTTTCTACCAAATTTGGAGTCCTTCAGTGTGAGTATGTAATTTTCTACTTTTCTCAGGTTTTCTCGCCATATTCTGGGTTCTACAGCGTGTATTTTTAATTTTCCACGTTTTCAGGGTTTCTCCGCATATTCTCTGTCCTACAGTGTGATTTTCACATTTTCCACGTTTTTCAAGTTTTTTCATAATTCTGGGTCCTACAGTGTGATTTTCTCATTTTCCACCTTTTTCAGGTTTAATCGCCATATTTGGGGTCCTTCAGTGTGAGGTTTTAATTTTCTTCGTTTTTCAGGGTTTCTCACCATATTCTGTGTCCTACAGCGTGTATTTTTAATTTTAAACGTTTTCAGGGTTTCTCGACATATTCTGGGTCCTACAGTGTGATTTTCTCATTTCCACGTTTTCAGGTTTTGTTGACATATTCCAGGTCCTTCGGTGTGAATTTTTAATTTTCCATGTTTTTCAGTATTTCTCGCCATATTCTGTGCCCGAGAGTGTGAATTTTTAATTTTCACGTTTTTCAGGGTTTCTCGACATATTCTGGGTCCTACAGAGTTATTTTCTCATTTTCGACGTTTTTCAATTTTTTTTTCCAAATCTGGGTCCTACAGTGTGATTATTCTCATTTTCCACCATTTTCAGGTTTTTCCGTCATATTCTGGGTCCTACAGTGTGATTTTCTCATTTCCACGATTTTCAGTATTTCTCGCCATATTCTGTGTCCAAGAGTGTGAATTTTTAATTTTTACGTTTTTCAGAGTTTCTCGGCATATTCTGGGTCCTGCAGTGTGATTTTCTCATTTTCCAACTTTTTCAGGTTTTCTAGCCATATTTGGGGTCCTTCAGTGTGAATTTGTAATTTTCTACTTTTTTCAGGGTTTCTCGCCATATTCTTGGTCCTACAGTGTGATTTTCTCATTTTCCACGTTTTTCAAGTTTTTTCGCAATTCTGGGTCCTTCAGTGTGAATTTTTAATTTTCTACTTTTTCAGGTTCTCTCGCCATATTTGGGGTCCCTAAGTGTGAGGATTTAATTTTCTAATTTTTCAGGGTTTCTCGACATATTCTGTGTCCTACATCGTGTATTTTCAATTTTCCACGTTTTTCAAGATTTTTCTTCATATTCTGCGTCCTACAGTGTGATTTTCTCATTTTCCACCTTTTTCAGGTTTTCTCGCCATATTCTGGTTCCTACAGTGTGTGTTTTGAATTTTCCTCGTTTTTCAGGTTTTCCTTCAGTGTGAATTTTTAATTTTCCACGTTTTTCAGT
>NW_028227401.1:251471-284377 GCF_978045245.1 Mus caroli | reverse complement strand
AATATGGTGAGAAACACTGAAAAAGTCAAAAAATGAGAAAATCATGCACTAGGTCCCAGAATATGGTGAGAAACACTGAAAAGGTCGAAAAATGAGAAAAACAAACTGTAGGACCTGTAATATGTTGAGAAACCCTGAAAAATTCGAAAAATGCGAAAACACACTCTAGGACTTGGAATATGATGAGAAACCCTGAAGAAATCAAAAAATGAGAAAATCACACAGTAGTACCTGGATTATGGTGAGAAACTATGAAAATGTCTTAAGATGAGAAAATCACACAGTAGGACCTGGAATATTGTGAGAAATGCTGACACAGTTGAAAAATATGAAATTCAAACTTGTAGTACCTGCAATATGGTGAGAAACCCTGATAAAGTCGAAAAATGAGAAAATCACGCAGTTTGATCCAGAATATGGTAGGAAACAGAGAAAAAGTCTTAAAATGAGAAAAAAAACACTGTAGGACCTGGAATATGGTGATAAACCCTGAAAATGTCGAAAAATGAAAAAATGACACTGTAGGACCTGGAATATGTTGAGAAAATCCTAAATATTCGAAAAATGAGAAAATGAAAATGTACAACAGGAATATGGTGAGAAACCCTGAAAAAGTTAAAAAATGAGAAAATCACACTGTAGGAGTAGAATATGGTGAGAAAGCGTGAAAAGGTCGAAAAATGAGAAAATCACGCAGTAGGACCTGGAATATGGTGAGAAACCCTGAAAAAGTGTTAAAATGAGAAAATCATTTTTTAGGACCTGGAAAATGGTGAGAAACACTGAAAATATCAAAAAATAAGAAAATCACACTGTAGGACCTGCAATATGGTGAGAAACCCTGAAAAAGTCGAAAAATGAGAAATTCACACTGTAGGACTTGCGATATGATGAGAAAGCCTGATAAAGTCGAAAAAGAGATAATCAAACTGTAAGACCTGGAATATGTTGAGAATCCCTGAAAAATTCGAAAGTGTGCGAAAATCACACTCTAGGACTTGGAATAAGATGAGAAACCCTGAAAAAGTAATAAAATGAGAAAATCACACTGTAGTACCTGGAATATGGTGAGAAATACTGAAAAAGTCTAAAAATGAGAAAATCACACAGTAGGACCGGCAATATGGTGAGAAACCCTGAAACAGTCGAAAAAAAAAAGAATATCAAACTTGTAGTACCTGCAATATAGTGAGAAACCCTGATAAAGTCGAAAATGAGAAAATTACACTGTAGGACTTGGAATACAGTGAGAAACCCTGAAAAATTCGAAAAATGAGAAAATCACGCACTAGGTCGCAGAATATGGTGAGAAACACTGAAAAGGGTCGAACAATGAGAAAAACAAACTGTAGGACTTGTAATATGTTGAGAAACCCTGAAAAATTCGAAAAATGCGAAAACACACTCTAGGACATGGAATATGATGAGAAACCCTGAAGAAATCAAAAAATGAGAAAATCACACTGTAGTACCTGGATTTTGGTGAGAAACACTGAAAATGTCTGAAGATGAGAAAATCATCCAGTAGGACCTGGAATATGGTGAGAAATGCTGAAACAGTCGAAAAATAAGAAAATCAAACTTGTAGTACCTGCAATATGTTGAGAAACCCTGAAAAAGTCAAAAAATGAGAAAATCACACTCTAGGAATTGGAATATGATTAGAAACCCTGAAAAAGTCGAAAAATGAGAAAATCATGCAGGAGGACCCAGAATATGGTGAGAAACTCAGAAAAAGTCTTAAACTGAGAAAAAACACACTGTAGGACCTGGAATATGGTGAGAAACCCTGAAACAGTGGAAATATAAGAAAATCAAACTTGTAGTACCTGCAATATGGTGAGAAAACCTGAAAAAGTCAAAAAATGAGAAAATCACACTCTAGGACTTGGAATATGATGAGAAACCCTGATAAAGTCGAAAAATGAGAAAATCACACTGTAGTACCTGGAATATGGTGAGAAATACTGAAAAAGTCTAAAAATGAGAAAATCACACAATAGGACCGGCAATATGGTGAGAAACCCTGAAAAAGTCGAAAAATGTTAAAATCGCACTGTAGGACATGGAATATGATAAGAATAACTGAAAAAGTCAAAAAATGAGAAAATCACACTGTAGAACTTGTAATATGGTGAGAAACCCTGAAAAAGTCGAAAAATGAGAAAATCACGCACTACGTCCCAGAATATGGTGAGAAACCCTGAAAAAGTCGAAAAATGAGAAAATCATGCACTAGGTCCCAGAATATGGTGAGAAACACTGAAAAGGTCGAAAAATGAGAAAAACAAACTGTAGGACCTGTAATATGTTGAGAAACCCTGAAAAATTCGAAAAATGCGAAAACACACTCTAGGACTTGGACTATGATGAGAAACCCTGAAGAAATCAAAAAATGAGAAAATCACACTGTAGTACCTGGATTATGGAGAGAAACACTGAAAATGTCTTAAGATGAGAATATCACTCAGTAGGACGTGGAATATGGTGAGAAATGCTGAAACATTCGAAAAATAAGATAATCAAACTTGTAGTACCTGTAACATGGTGAGAAACCCTGAAAAAGTCGAAAAATGAGAAAATCAACTCTAGGACTTGGAATATGGTGAGAAACCATGAAAAAGTCAAAAAATGAGAAAATCATGCAGGAGGACCCAGAATATGGTGAGAAACACAGAAAAAGTCTTAAACTGAGAAAAACACACAGTAGGACCTGGAATATGGTGAGAAACCCTGAAAAAGTCGAAAAATGAGAAAATCAGACTCTAGGACTTGGAATATGATGAGAAACCCTGATAAAGTCGAAAAATGAGAAAATCACGCAGTATGACCCAGAATATGGTAGGAAACAGAGAAAAAGTCTTAAAATGAAAAAAAAAAAAAAACACTGTAGGACCTGGAATATGGTGATAAACCCTGAAAATGTCGAAAAATGAGAAAATGACACTGTAGGACCTGGAATATGTGGAGAAAATCTGAAATATTCGAAAAATGAGAAAATGACAATGTAGGACAGGAATATGGTGAGAAATCCTGAAAAAGTTAAAAAATGAGAAAATCACACTGTAGGAGTAGAATATGGTGAGAAAGCGTGAAAAGGTCGAAATATGAGAAAATAACGCAATAGGACCTGGAATATTGTGAGAAACCCTAAAAAAGTATTAAAATTAGAAAATCATTTTGTAGGACCTGGAAAATGGTGAGAAACACTGAAAATATCAAAAAATAAGAAAATCACACTGTAGGACCTGCAATATGGTGAGAAACACTGAAAAAGTCGAAAAATGAGAAAATCACACTGTAGGACTTGCGATATGGTGAGAAAGCCTGAAAAAGTCGAAAAGAGATAATCAAACTGTAAGACCTGGAATATGTTGAGAATCCCTGAAAAATTCGAAAAAGTGCGAAAATCACACTCTAGGACTTGGAATAAGATGAGAAACCCTGAGAAAGTAAAAAAATGAGAAAATCACACTGTAGTACCTGGAATATGGTGAGAAATACTGAAAAAGTCTAAAAATGAGAAAATCACACAGTAGGACCGGCAATATGGTGAGAAACCCTGAAACAGTCGAAAAAAAAAGAATATCAAACTTGTAGTACCTGCAATATAGTGAGAAACCCTGAATAATTCGAAAATTGAGAAAATCACACTGTAGGTCTTGGAATATGATGAGAAACTTTGAAAAAGTGAAAAAATGAGAAAATCATGCTGTAGGACTTGGAATATAGTGAGAAGCCCTGAAAAACTCGAAAAATGAGAAAATCACACAATAGAACCTGGAATTTGGTGAGAAACACTGAAAAAGTATTAAAATGAGAAAATCACACTCTAGTACCTGGAATATGGTGAGAAACCCTGAAAAAGTCTTAAAATGAGAAAATCACACTGTAGGACATGGAATATGGTGAGAAACCCTGAAAAAGTGAAAAAATGAGAAAAATCACACTGTAGTACATTGAATAAGGGAAGAAACTCTCAAAAAGTCGAAAAATTAGAAAAATAACACTCTAGGACTTGGAATAAGATGAGAAAATCTGAAAAAGTAAAAAATGAGAAAATCCCACTTAGGACTTGGAATATGATGAGAAACCCTGAAAAATTCAAAAAATGAGAAAACTACACTGTAGGACCTGGAATATGGTGAGAAACCCTGAAAAAGTCGAAAAATGAGAAAATCATGCAATAGGACCTGGAATATGGTGAGAAACACTGAAAATGACTTAAAATGAGAAAATCACACTGTAGGACTTGGAATATGATAAGAATCCCTGAAAAAGTCAAAAAATGAGAAAATCACACTGTAGAACTTGGAATATGGTGAGAAACCCTGAAAAAGTCGAAAAATGAGAAAATCACGCACTAGGTCCCAGAATATGGTGAGAAACCCTGAAAAAGTCAAAAAATGAGAAAATCATGCACTAGGTCCCAGAATATAATGAGAAACACTGAAAAGTTCGAAAAATGAGAAAAACAAACTGTAGGACCTGTAATATGTTCAGAAACCCTGAAAAATTCAAAAATGCGAAAACACACTCTAGGACTTGGAATATGATGAGAAACCCTGAAAAAATCAAAAAATGTGAAAATCACACTGTAGTACCTGGATTATGGTGAGAAACACTGAAAATGTCTTAAGATGAGAAAATCACCCAGTAGGACCTGGAATATGGTGAGAAACACTGAAAATATCAAAAAATAAGAAAATCACTCTGTAGGACCTGCAATATCGTGAGAAACCCTGAAAAAGTCGAAAAATGAGAAAATCACACTGTAGTACTTGGAATATGATGAGAAACCCTGAAAAAGTCGAAAAATGAGAAAATCACACTGTAGGACTTGGAATATGGTGAGAAACCCTGAAAAAGTCAAAAAATAAGAAAATCATGCAGGAGGACCCAGGATATGGTGAGAAACACAGAAAACGTCTTAAACTGAGAAAAACACACAGTAGGACCTGGAATATGGTGAGAAACCTTGAAACAGTGGAAAAATAAGAAAATCAAACTTGTAGTACCTACAATATGGTGAGAAACCCTGAAAAAGTCGAAAAATGAGAAAATCACACTCTAGGACTTGGAATATGGTGAGAAAGCCTGAAAACGTCGAAAAATGAGAAAATCACACTGTAGGACCTGGAATATGGTGAGAAACACTAAAAAAGTATTAAAATGAGAAAATAACACAGTAGGAACTGGAATATGGCGAGAAAACCTGAAAAAGTCAAAAAATGAGAAAATCACACTGTAGGACCAGGAATATGGTGAGAAACCCTGAAAAATTCAAAAAATGAGAAAAATCACACTGTAGTATATGGAATAGGGTGAGATACTCTTAAAGCGTCGAAAAATTAGAAAAATCACACTCTAGGAGTTGGAATAAAATGAGAATCCCTAAAGAAGTCAAAAAATGACAAAATCGCACTGTAGGACTTGGAATATGATGAGAAACCCTGAAAACGTCAAAAAAGAGAAAATCACAGTGTAGGACTTGGAATATGGTGAGAAACCCTGAAAAAGTCGAAAAATGAGAAAATCACACTGTAGGACCTGGAATAGGGTGAAAATTTTTGAAAAAGTCAAAAAATGAGAAAATCACACTATAGGACATGGAATATGGTGAGAAACACTGAAAAAGTAAAAAAAATCAGAAAATCACACTGTAGGAGCTAGAATATGGTGAGAAACACTGAAAAAGTCAAAAAATGAGAAAAATCACACTGTAGGACCTGGAATATAGTGAGAAAACATGAAAAAGTCGAAAAATGAGAAAATCACACTCAAGTACTTGGAATATGATTACACAACCTGAAAAAGTCAAAAAATGAGAAAATCACACTGTAGGACTTGGAATATGATGAGAAACCCTGAAAAAGTAAAAAAATGAGAAAATCACACTGTAGGACTTGGAATGTAGTGACAAACCCTTAAAAAGTCGAAAAATGAGAAAATCACGGAATAGGACCTGGAATTTGGTGAGAAACACTGAAAAAGTCTTAAAATAGAAAATCACACTGTAGTACTTGGAATATGGTGAGAAACACTGAAAAAGTCTTAAAATGAGAAAATCACACTGTAGGACCTGGAATATGGTGAGAAACAGTGAAAAAGTCAAAAAATGAGAAAATTACACTGTAGGACCTGGAATATGTGAGAAACCCTTTAAAAGTCGAAAAAAGAGAAAATCACACTGTAGGACTTAGAAAATGATGAGAAAACCTGAAAAAGTCAAAAAATGAGAAAATAACACTATAGTACCTGGAATATGGTGAGAAAACACTGAAAAAGTCTAAAAATGAGAAAATCACACAGTAGGACCTGGAATATGGTGAGAAACCCTGAAACAGTAAAAAAATAAGAAAAGCAAACATGTGTTACCTGCAATATGGTGAGAAACCCTGAAAAGTCGAAAAATGAGAAAATCCCACTATAGGACATGGAATAAGATGAGAAACCGTGAAAAAGTCACAAAATGAGAAAAATACACTGAAGGAGCTGGAATATGTTGAGAAACCCTGAAAAAGTTGAAAAATAAGAAATTCACACTTGTAGGACCTGCAATAGGGTGAAAATTTTTGAAAAAGTCAAAAAATGAGAAAATCACACTATAGGACTTGGAATATGGTGAGAAACACTGAAAAAGTCAAAAAAATCAGAAAATCACACTGTAGAAGCTAGAATATGGTGAGAAACACTGAAAAAGTCAAAAAATGAGAAAATCACACTGTAGGACTTGGAATGTAGTGAGAAACCCTTAAAAAGTCGAAAAATGAGAAAATCACGGAATAGGACCTGGAATTTGGTGAGAAACACTGAAAAAGTCTTAAAATAGAAAATCACACTGTAGGACTTGGGATATGGTGAGAAACCCTGAAAAAGTCGAAAAATTAGAAAATCAAACTGTAGGAACTAGAATATGCTGAGAATCCCTGAAAAATTCGAAAAATGCGAAAATCACACTCTAGGACTTGGAATATAAAAAGAAACCCTGAAAAAGTCAAAAAATGAGAAAATAACACTGTAGTACCTGAAATATTGTGAGAAACACTGAAAAAGTCGAAAAATGAGAAAATCACACTGTATGACTTAGAATATGATGAGAAACCATGAAAAAGTAAAAAAAAATGAGAAAAATACACTGTAGGAGCTGGAATATGGAGAGAAACCCTGAAAAAGTTAAAAAATTAGAAAATCACACTTGTAGGACCTCCAATATGGTGAGAAACCCTGAAAAATTAGAAAAATGAGAAAATCACACTGTAGGACCTGGAATATGGTGAGAAACACTGAAAAAGTCAAAAAATGAGAAAATCACACAGTAGGACCTGCAATATGGTGAGAAACCTTGAAACAGTCGAAATATAAGAAAATGAAACTTGTAGTACCTGCAATATGGTGAGACACCCTGAAAAGTCGAAAAATGAAAAAATCTCACTGTAGGACTTCGAATATGATGAGAAACCCTGAAAAAGTCAAAAAATGAGAAAAATATACTGTAGGAGCTGGAATGTAGTGAGAAACCCTGAAAAAGTCGAAGAATAAGAAAATCACACAAGTAGGACCTCCAATATGGTGAGAAACCCTGAAAAAATCGAAATATGAGAAAATTACAGAGTAGGACATGGAATATGGTAAGAAACCCTTGAAAAGTCGGAAAAAGAGAAAACCACACTGTAGGATTTGGAATATGATGAGAAAACCTGAAAAAGTCAAAAAATGAGAAAATCACACTGTAGTACCTGGGATATTGTAAGAAAACACTGAAAAAGTCTAAAAATGAGAAAATCACACAGTAGGACTTGGAATATGGTGAGAAACCCTGAAACAGTCGAAAAATAAGAAAATCAAACTTGTAGTACCTACAATATGGTGAGAAACCCTGAAAAAGTCGAAAAATGAGAAAATCACACTGTAGGACTTGGAATATGATGAGAAAACCTGAAAAAATCAAAAAATGAGAAAAATCACACTGTAGGACCTGGAATATGGTGAGAAAACATGAAAAAGTAAAAAAAGGAGAAAATCACACTGTAGGACTTGGAATATGGTGAGAAACCCTGAAAAAGTCAAGAAATGAGAAAAATCACACTGTAGTACATGGAATATGGTGAGCAACTCTGAAAAAGTCGCAAATTAGAAAATGACATTGTAGGACCTGGAATATGTTGAGAAAACCTGAAATATTCGAAAAATGAGAAAATGACAATGTAGAACCTGGAATACGGTAAGAAACCCTGAAAAAGTTAAAAAAAAAAAGAGAAAATCACACTCTAGGACCTGGAATATGGTGAGAAACACTGAAAAAGTCAAAAAATGAGAAAATCATGCAGTAGGACCCAGAATATGGTGAGAAACCCTGAAAGAAGTCGAAAAATGAGAAAATCACGCAGTAGGACCTGGAAGCTAGTGAGAAACCCCGAAAAAGTCGAAAAATGAGAAAATCAAACTGTAGGATCTGGAATAGGTGAGAAACCCTGAAAAAGTAAAAAAAATGAGCATATCATGCAGTAGGAGAAGGAATATGGTTTGAAACACTGAAAAAGTCTTAAAATGAGAACAATCACACTGTAGGACCTGGAATATGATCAGAAACAGTGAAAAAGTCTTAAAATGAGAAAATCACACATTAGGACCTGGAATATGGAGAGAAACTCTGAAAAAGTCGAAAAATAAAAAATTCACACTTGTAGTACCTACAATATAGTGAGAAAACCTGAAAAAGTCAAAAAATGAGAAAATTTCACTGTAGGACCTGGAATATTTTTGAGAAACCTTGAAAAAGTCGGAAAAAGAGAAAATCACACTCTAGGACTTGGAATATGATGAGAAAACCTGAAAAAGTCAAAAAATGAGAAAATCACACTGTAGTACCTAAAATATGGTGAGAAACACTGAAAAAGTCTTAACGTGAGAAAATCACACAATAGGACCTGGAATATGGTGAGAAACCCTGAAACAATTGAAAAATAAGAAAATCAAACTTGTAGTACCTGCAATATGGTGAGAAACCCTGAAAAAGTCGAAAAATGAGAAAATCACACTGTTCGACTTGGAATAAGATGAGAGACCGTGAAAATTTTAAAAAATGAGAAAAATACACTGTAGTAGCTGGAACATGGTGAGAAACTCTGCAAAAGTCGAAAAATAAGAAATTCACACTTGTAGTACCTGCAATATGGTGAGAATCCCTTATAAAGTCGAAAAATGAGAAAATCACACTCTAGGACTTGGAATATGATGAGAAACCCTGAAAAAGTTGAAAAATGAGAAAATCACATGGTAGGACCTACAATATGGTGAGAAACCCTGAAACAGTCGAAAAATAAGAAAATCAAACTTGTAGTACCTGCAATATGGTGAGAAACCCTGAAAAAAGAAAGAAAGAAAGAAAGAAAGAAAGAAAGAAAGAAAGAAAGAAAGAAAGAAAGAAAGAAAGAAAGAAAGGAGAATAAAAACTTTGTATAAAAGTTTTATAAAAAGCGTTAATGTTTTTAAAAATTTAAAAAAAAAATTACCAGATCACCATCAAGCACACACAGCATTGGCTGTCTTCAGGTTTATCCTTTCAGCCTCCAAAACAAAAAGCAATGGCTGGCTGGCTTCAGGTGTAACCTATTCTCGAGTCTTATTTCCAACCCTAGAGCTGGGCTGAGCTGCCTCAATGTCCGGTGCTGAGGTCTCATGGGTGAACTGCTTCAAGCTCTGAGTATCATTGAAAGAAAGAAAAGATATCATGTGGTTGCTTAATATATTTATTTTATTATTTCTATTTTTTGGTTTCTTTTGTTTTGTTTTAGAAAAGGCCTCAGTCTGTAGCTATGGCTGACCTAGGACAGACTACATGTGTTAATTAGGGTTTTACAACTAGAAACAGACCATACCTATGTAAGAATTAGAAAGCCCAACAGTCAGTGGTGGCTCGAGCTCTTAATGAGAGCACTCTGGAGGCAGAGGCAGTCAGTTTCTGAGTTCGAGGCCAGCCTGGTTAACGACAGGGATAGGCAGGGTTAGGCAAGGCAGGGCTAGGCAAGGCAAGAGGCTAGGCTAGGCTAGGCAAGGGACTAGACTAGGCAAAGGGCTAGGCAAGACAGAAAGACAGACAGACAAGGATGGCAGGCCTGCCTGGTTTTTCTTTCTTTCTTATCCCTTTTAAAAAATGTTTCTTTCTTTCTTTCTTTATTTCTTTCTTTATTTCTTTATTTCTTTATTTATTTATGTATTTATTAGATATAAGTACACTGTAGCTGTCTTCAGACACTCCAGAAGAGGGTGTCAGATTCTGGAGAATCAAAATCACTCTTATGGTCTGCATATGATGTACATAAACACAGCCTCACATATATTTCTAAAAATTTAAAGATGGGTGGGACCACTGAAAGGGCTCAACAAATTACCATCATTGTCTCCACTTCCAGAGAACCTGGGATCAACTACCAGCAACTATATGGTGGCCCATCTCCAGTTCCAGGGGATCAGACAGACAGACAGGCAGACAGACAGAGATAAGGATGGCAGGCCTCCCTGGCCTTACTTTCTTTCTTATCCTGTTTAAAAAGAGTTTATTTATTTATTTATTTATTTAATTATTTATGTAATTATTAGATATAAGTACACTGTAGTTGTCTTCAGACACTCCAGAACAGGGTGTCAGATTCTGGAGAATCTAAATCCCTCTTATGGTCTGCATATGATGTACATAAACACAGCCTCACGTATACATCTAAATATTTAAAGATGGGTGGGGCACCTGATCGGGTTCAACAATTAACAGCATTGTCTCCTCTTCCAGAGAGCCTGGGATCAAATACCAGCAACTATATGGTGGCCCATCTTCAGTTCCAGGGGATCAGACAGACAGACAGACAGACAGACAGAGATAAGGATGCCAGGCCTGCTGGTCTTTCTTTTTTACTTATCCTTTTAAAAAATGTTTATTTATTAAATTATTTATTTATTTATTTATTTATTTATTTATTTATTTATTTATTAGATATAAGTACACTGTAGCTGTCTTCAGACACTCCAGAAGAGGGTGTCAGATTCTGGAGAATCTAAATCCCCCTTATGGTTTGCATATGATGTACATAAACCCAGCCTCACATACACTTCTAAAAATTTAAAGATGGATGGGGCCACTGAAATGGCTCAACAATTAACTGCATTGTCTCCTCTTCCAGAGAACATGGGATCAACTACCAGCAACTATATGGTGGCCCATCTCAAGTTCCAGGGGATCAGACAAAGAGACAGACAGACAGACAGAGATAAAGATGGCAGGCCTGCCTGGTCTTTCTTTCTTATCCTTTAAAAAAATGTTTATTTATTTATTTATTTATTTATTTATTTATTTATTTATTAGATATAAGTACACTGTAGCTGTCTTCGGACACTCCAGAAGAGGGTGTCAGATTCTGGAGAATCTAAATCCCTCTTATGGACTGCATATGATGTACATAAACACAGCCTCACATATACTTCTGAAAATTTAAAAAGGGGTGGGGCCACTGAAAGGGCTCAACAATAATAGCAATCTCTCCTCTTCAAGAGAACCTGGTATCAACTAACAGCAACTATATGGTGGCCCGTCTCCAGTTCCCGGGGATCAGAGAGACAGACAGACAGAGATAAGGATGGCAGGCCTGCCAGGACTTTCTTTCTTCTTATTCTATTTAAAAAATGTTTATTTATTTATTTATTTATTTATTTTTTTATTTATTTATTTATTTATTAGATATGAGTACACTGTAGCTTTCTACAGACACTCCAGAAGAGGGTGTCAGAATCTGGAGAATCTAAATCCCCCATTATGGTCTGCATATGATGTACATAAACTCAGCCTCAAATATATTTCTAAAAATTTAAAGATGGGTGGGCCACTGAAAGGGCTCAACAATTAACAACATTGTCTCCTCTTACAGAGAACCTGGGATCATCTACCAGCAACTATATGGTGGCCCATCTGCAGTTCCTGGGGATCAGACAGACAGACAGACAGAGATAAGGATGGTAGGCCTGCCTGGGCTTTATTTCTTTATTATCCTGTTTAAAAAATATTTATTTATTTATTAATTTATTTATTTATTAGATATAAGTACACTGTAGCTGTCTTCAGACACTCCAGAAGAGGGTGTCAGATTCTGGAGAATCTAAATCCCCCTTATGGTCTGCACATGATGTACATAAACACAGCCTCACATATACTTCTAAAAATTTAAAGATGGGTGGGGCCACTGAAAGGGCTCAACAATTAATATCATTGTCTCCTCTTCCAGAGAACCTGGGATCAACTACCAGCAACTATATGGTGGCCATCTCCAGTTCCAGGTGATCAGACAGACAGACAGACAGATAGACATTGATAACCATGGCAGGCCTGCCTGGTCTTTCTTTCTATCTTAACATTTTTAAAAAATGTTTATTTATTTATTTATTCATTTATTTATTTATTTATTTATTTATTTATTTATTAGATATAAGTACACTGTAGCTGTCTTCAGACCCTCCAGAAGAGGGTGTCAGATTCTGGAGAATCTAAATCTCTCTTATGGTCTGCATATGATGTACATAAACACAGCCTCACATATACCTCTAAAAATTTAATGATGGGTGGGGCCACAGAAAGGGCTCAACAATTAACAGCATTGTCTCCTCTTCCAGAGAAACTGGGATCTACTACCAGCAACTGTATGGTGGACCATCTCAAATTCCAAAGGATCAGACAGACAAACAGACAGACAGAGATAAGGATGGCAGGCCTGCCTGATCTTTTTTTCTTTCTTATTCTTTTTAAGAAATGTTTATTTAATTATTTATTTATGTATTTATTAGATATAAGTAAACAGTAGCTGTCTTCAGACACTCCTAAAGAGAGTGTCAGATTCTGGAGAATCTAAATCCCTCTTATGGTCTGCATATGATGTACATAAACACAGCCTCACATATACTTCTAAAAATTTAAAGATGGGAGGGACCACTGAAAGTGCCCAACAATTAACATCATATTCTCCTCTTCCAGAGAACCTGTGATCAACTACCAGCAACTATATGGTAGCCCATCTCCAGTTCCAGGGGATCAGACAGACAGACAGACAGACAGAGATAAGGATGGCAGGCCTGCCTGGACTTTCTTTCTTACTTATCATGTTTAAAAAATTGTTTATTTATTTATTTATTTATTTATTTTTTATTTATTTATTAGATATAAGTACACTGTAGCTGTCTTCAGACACTCCAGAAGAGGGTGTCAGATTCTGGAGAATCTTAATCCCTCTTATGGTCTGCATATGATGTACATAAACACAGCCTCACATATACTTCTAAAATTTTAAAGATGGGTGGGGCCACTGAAAGGGCTCAACAATTAACAGCATTGTCTCCTTTTCCAGAGAACCTGGGATGAACTACCAGAAACTATATGGTGGCCGATCTCCAGTTCTAGGGAATCAGACAGACAGACAGACAGACAGACAGACAGAGATAAGGATGGCAGGCCTGCCTGGTCCTTCTTTCTTTCTTATCGTGTTAAAATAATGTTTGTTTGTTTATTTATTTATTTATTTATTTATTTATTTATTTATTTATTTATTTATTTATTAGATATAAGTACACTGTAGCTGTCTTCAGACAACCAGAAGAGGGTGTCAGATTCTGATGAATCAAAATCGCTCTTCTGGTCTGCATATGATGTACATAAACACAGCCTCAGATACACTTGTAAAAATTTAAAGATGGGTAGGGTCACGGAAAGGGCTCAACAATTAACAGCATTGTCTCCTCTTCCAGAGAACCTGGGATCAACTACCAGCAACTATATGGTAGCCCATCTCCAGTTCCAGGGGATCAGACAGACAGACAGACAGAGATAAGGATGGCAGGCCTGCCTGGTCTTTCTTTCTTTCTTATCCTTTTTAAAAAATGTTTGTTTATTTATTTATTTATTTATTTATTTATTTATTTATTTATTAGATATAAGTACACTGTAGCTGTCTTCAGACACTCCAGTAGTGGGTGTCAGATTCTGGAGATCTAAATCCTCTTATAATTTGCATATGATGTACATAAACACAGCCTCATGTATACTTCTAAAAATTTAAAGAAGTGTGGGGCCACTGAAAGGGCTCAACAATTAACAGCATTGTCTCCTCTTCCAGAGAACCTTGGATCAACTACCAGCAACTATATGGTGGCCCATTTCCAGTTCCCGGGGATCAGATAGACAGACAGACAAACAGACAGAGATATGGATGGTAGGCCTGCCCGGTCTTTCCTTCTTTCTTATCCTTTTTAAAAAATGTTTATTTATTTATTTATTTATTTATTTATTTATTTATTTATTTATTAGATATAAGTACACTGTAGCCGTCATCAGACACTCAAGAAGAGGGTATCAGATTATGGAGAATCTAAATCCCTCTTATGGTCTGCATATGATGTACATAAACACAGCCTCACATATACTTCTAAAAATTTAAAGATGGGTGGGACCACTGAAAGGGCTCAACAATTACCATCACTTTCTCCACTTCCACAGAACCTGGGATCAACTATCAGCAACTATATAGTGGCCCACCTCCAGTTCCAGGGTATCAGACAGACTGTCAGACAGACAGACAGACAGGGATATGGATGGCAGGCCTGCTTGGTCTTTCTTTCTTTTTATCCTGTTTAAAAAATGTTTATTTATTTATTTATTTATTTATTTATGTACCTATTAGATATAAGTAAACTGTAGCTGTCTTCAGACACTCCAGCAGAGGGTGTCAGATTCTGGAGAATCTAAATCCCTCTTATGGTCTGCATATGATGTACATAAACACAGCCTCACATATACATCTAAAAATTTAAAGATGGGTGGGACCAATGAAAGGGCTCAACAATTAACACTATTGTCTCCTCTTCCAGAGAACCTGGGATCAACTATGAGCAACTATATGGTGGCCCATTTTCAGTTCCATGCGATCAGACAGACAGACAGACAGACAGACAGACAGAGATTAGGATGGCAGGCCTGCCTGGGATTTCTTTATTTCTTATCCTTTTTAAAAAATGTTTATTTATTTATTTATTTATTTATTTATTTATTTATTTATTTATTTATGTATTTATTAGATATAAGTACACTGTAGCCGTCTTCAGCCACTCCAGAAGAGGGTGTCAGATTCTGGAGAATCTAAATCCCTCTTATGGTCTGCATATGATGTACATAAACACAGCCTCACATATACTTCTAAAAATTTAAAGATGGGTGGGACCACTGAAAGGGCACAACAATTACCATCACTGTCTCCACTTCCAGAGAACCTGGGATCAACTATCAGCAACTATATATTGGCCCACCTCCAGTTCCAGGGGATCAGACAGACTGTCAGACAGACAGACAGACAGACAGAGATAAGGATGGCAGGCCTGCCTGGTCTTTCTTTCTTTCTATCCTGTTTAAAAATGTTTATTTATTTATTTTTTTATTCATGTACTTATTAGATATAAGTACACTGTAACTGTCTTCAGACCCTCCAGAAGTGGGTGTCAGAATCTGGAGAATCTAAATCCCTCTTATGGTCTGCATAAGATGTACATAAACACAGCCTCACATATACATCTAAAAATTTAAAGATGGGTGGGACCAATGAAAGGGCTCAACAATTAACAGTATTGTCTCCTCTTCCAGAGAACCTGGGATCGACTACCAGCAACTATATGGTGGCCCATCTCCAGTTCCATGGGATCAGACAGACAGACAGACAGAGATATGGATGGCAGGCCTGCCTGGTATTTCTTTCTTTCTTATCATTTTCAAAAAATGTTTATTTAATTATTTATTTATGTATTTATTAGATATAAGTACACTGTAGCTGTCTTCAGACACTCCAGAAGAGGGTGTCAGATTCTGGAGAATCTAAATCCCTCTTATGTCCTGCATATGATGTACATAAACACAGACTCACATATACTTCTAAAAATTTAAAGATGTGTGGGTCAACTGAGAGGGCTCAACAATTAACAGCATTGTCTCCTCTTCCAGAGAACCTGGGATCAACTACCAGCAACTATATGGTGGCCCATCGCCAGTTCCAGTGGATCACACAGACAGACAGACAGACAGACAGAGATAAGGATGGCAGGCCTGCCTGGTCTTTCTTTCTTCCTTATCCTTTTTTAAAAATGTTTATTATTAATTAATTAATTAATTAATTAATTAATTTATTAATTTATTTATTTATTTATTTAATAGATATAAGTACACTGTAGCCGTCTTCAGAGACTCCAGAAGAGGGTGTCAGATTCAGGAAAATCTAAATCCCTCTTATGGTCTGCATATGATGTACATAAACACTGCCTCACATATACTTCTAAAAATTTAAAGATGGGTGGGGCCACTGAAAGGGCTCAACTATTAACAGCATTGTCTCCTTTTCCAGAGAACATGGGATCAACTACCAGCAACTATATGGTGTCCCAACTCCAGCTCCAGGGGATCAGACAGACAGACAGACAGACAGAGATAAGGATGGCAGGCCTGCCTGGTCTTTCTTTCTTTCTTATCCTGTTTAAATAATGTTTCTTTCTTTCTTTCTTTCTTTCTTTCTTTCTTTCTTTCTTTCTTTCTTTCTTTCTTTCTTTCTTTCTTTATTAGATATAAGTACACTTTAGATGTCTTCAGACACTCGAGAGGAGGGTATCAGATTCTGGAGAATCTAAATCCTTCTTATGGTCTGCATACAATGTACATAAACACAGCCTCACATATACTTCTAAAAATATAAAGATGGGTGGGGCCACTTAAAGGACTCAACAATTAACAGCATTGTCTCCTCTTCCAGAGAACCTGGGATCAACTACCAGCAACTATATGGTGGCCCATCTCCAGTTCCAGGGGATCAGACAGACAGACAGACAGAGAGACAAGGATGGCAGGCCTGTCTGGTTTTTCTTTCTTTCTTATCCTTTTAAAAACATGTTTCTTTCTTTCTTTCTTTCTTTCTTTCTTTCTTTCTTTCTTTCTTTCTTTCTTTCTTTATTTATTAGATATAAGTACACTGTAGCTGTGTTCAGACACTCAGGAAGAGGGTGTCAGATTCTGGAGAATCTAAATCCCTCTTAGAGTCTGCATATGATGTACATAAACACAGACTCACATTTACTTCCAAAAATTAAAGATGTGTGGGGCCACTGAAAGGGCTCAACAATTAACAGCATTGTCTCCTCTTCCAGAGAACCTGGTATCAACTACCAGCAACTATATGGTGGCCCATGTCCAGTTCCAGGGTATCAGACAGACAGACAGACAAACAAACATATAGAGATAATGATGGCAGGCCTGCCTGGTCTTTCTTTCTTTCTTATCCTTTTTAAGAAAGGTTTATTTACTTATTTATGTATTTATTAGATAAAAATACACTGTAGCTGTCTTCAGACACTCCAGAAGAGGGTGTCAGATTCGGGAGAATCTAAATCCCTCTTATGGTCTGCATATGATGTACATAAACACAGCCTCACATATACTTCTAAAAATTTAAAGATCGGTGAAGCCACTGAAAGGGCTCAACAATTAACAGCATTGTCTTCTCTTCCAGAGAACCTGGTATCAACTACCAGCACCTATATGGTGGCCCATCTCCAGTTCCAGGGGATCAGACTGACAGACAGACAGACAGACAGAGTTAAGGATGTCAGGACTGCCTGGTCTTTCTTTCTTTCTTATCCTTTAAAAAAATGTTTATTTATTTATTTATTTATTTATTTATTTATTTTTTTATTTTTTTATTAGATATAAGTACACTGTAGCTGTCTTCAGACACTGCAGTAGAGGGTGTCAGATTCTGAAGAATCTAAAACCATCTTTTGGTCTGCATAGGATGTACATAAACACAGCCTCAGATATACTTTTAAAAATTTAAAGATGGGTGGAGCCACTGAAAGGGTCAACAATAAACAGCATTGTCTCCACTTCCGGAGAACCTGGGATCAACTACCAGCAACTATATGTGGCCCATCTCTAGTTCCAGGGGATCAGACAAACAGAAAGACAGACAGAGATAAGGATGGCAGGCCTACCTGGTTTTTCTTTCCTTTTTATCCTTTTTAAATAATGTTTGTTTGTTTATTTATTTATTTATTTATTTATTTATTTATTTATTTATTTATGTATTTTTTAGATATAAGTACACTGTAGCTGTCTTCAGACACTCCAGAAGAGGGTGTCAGATTCTGGAGAATCTAAATCCCTCTTATGGTCTACATATGATGTGCATAAACACAGCCTCACATATACTTCTAAAAATTTAAAGATGGGTGGGGCAACTGAAAGGGCTCAACAATTAACAGCATTGTCTCCTCTTCCAGAGAACCTGGGATCAACTACTAGCAACTATATGGTGGCCCATCTCCAGATACAGGGGATCAGAAAGACAGACAGACCGACAGACAGACAAGGATGGCAGGCCTGCATGGTTTTTCTTTCTTTCTTATCCTTTTTAAAACATGTTTATTTATTTATTCATGTATTTATTAGATATAAGTACACTGTATCTGTCTTCAGACACTCCAGAAGATTGTGTCAGATTCTGGAGAATCTAAAATCCCTCTTATGGTCTGCATATGATGTACATAAACACAGCCTCACATATACTTCTAAAAATTTAAAGATGGGTGGGGCCACTGAAGAGCTCAACAATTAACAGCATTGTCTCCTCTTCCAGAGAACCTTGGATCAACTACCAGCAAAAATATTGTGGCCCATCTCCAGTTTCAGGGGATCAGACAGACTGACAGACAAACAGACAAGAATGGCAGGCCTGCCTGGTTTTTCTTTCTTTTTTATCCTTTTTAAAACATGTTTATTTATTTATTTATTTATTTATTTATTTATTTATTTATTTATGTATTTATTAGATATAAGAATACTGTAACTGTCTTCAGGCACTCCAGAAGAGGGTGTCAGATTCTGGAGAATCTAAATCCCTCTTATGGTCTGCATATGATGTACATAAACACAGCCTCACATTTACTTCTAAAAATTTAAAGATGGGTGTGGCCACTGAACGGCTCAAAAATTAACAGCATTGTCTCCTCTTCCAGAGAACCTCAGTTCAACTACCAGCAACTATATGGTGGCCCATCTCCAGTTCCAGGGGATCAGACAGACAGACAGACATACAAATAGATAGAGATAAGGATGGCAGGCCTGCCTGGTCTTTCTTTCTTTCTTATCCTTTTTAAGAAATGTTTATTTATTTATGTATGTATTTATTAGATATAAGTACACTGTAGCTGTCTTCAGACACTCAGGAAGAGGGTGTCAGATTTTTGAGAATCTAAATCCCTCTTATGGTCTGCATATGATGTACAGAAACACAGACTCACAATTACTTCCAAAAATTTAAAGATGTGTGGGGCCACTGAAAGGGCTCAACAATTAACAGCATTGTCTCCTCTTCCAGAGAACCTGGGATCAACTATCAGCAACTATATGGTGGCCCATCTCCAGTTCCAGGGGATCAGACAGACAGACAGACAGACAGAAGAGATAAGGATCGCAGGCCTGCCTGGTTTTTCTTTCTTTCGTATTCTTTTAAAATGTTTGATTATTTATTTATTTATTTATTTATTTATTTGTTTATTTATTTGTTTATTTATGTATTTATTAGATTTAAGTACACTGTAGCTGTCTTCAGACACTCCAGCAGAGGGTGTCAGATTCTGGAGAATCTAAATCCCTCTTATGGTCTGCTTATGATGTACATAAACACACCCTCACATATACTTCTAAAAATTTAAAGATGGGTGGGGCCACTGAAAGTGCTCAACAATTAACAGCATTTTCTCCTCTTCCAGAGAACCTGGGATCAACTACCAGCAACTATATGGTGGCCCATCTCCAGTTCCAGGGGATCAGACAGACAGACAGACAGAGAGATAAGGATGGCAGGCCTGTCTGTTTTTTCTTTCTTTCTTATCCTTTTTAAAACATGTTTCTTTCTTTCTTTCTTTCTTTATTAGATATAAGTACACTGTAGATATCTTCAGACACTCGAGAGGAGGGTATCAGATTCTGGAGAATCTAAATCCTTCTTATGGTCTGCATACAATGTACATAAACACAGCCTCACATATACTTCTAAAAATTTAAAGATGGGTGGGGCCACTGAAAGGGCTCAACAATTAACAGCATTGTCTCCTCTTCCAGAGAACCTGGGGTCAACTACCAGCAACTATATGGTGGCCCATCTCCAGTTCCAGGGGATCAGACAGACAGACAGACAGAGAGACAAGGATGGCAGGCCTGTCTGGTTTTTCTTTCTTTCTTATCCTTTTAAAAACATGTTTCTTTCTTTCTTTATTTATTTATTTATTTATTAGATATAAGTACACTGTAGCTGTGTTCAGACACTCAGGAAGAGGGTGTCAGATTCTGGAGAATCTAAATCCCTCTTATAGTCTGCATATGATGTACATAAACACAGACTCACATTTACTTCCAAAAATTAAAGATGTTTGGGGCCACTGAAAGGGCTCAACAATTAACAGCATTGTCTCCTCTTCCAGAGAACCTGGTATCAACTACCAGCAACTATATGGTGGCCCATCTCCAGTTCCAGGGCATCAGACAGACAGACAGACAGACAGACATATAGAGATAATGATGGCAGGCCTGCCTGGTCTTTCTTTCTTTCTTATCCTTTTTAAGAAAGGTTTATTTACTTATTTATGTATTTATTAGATAAAAGTACACTGTAGCTGTCTTCAGACACTCCAGAAGAGGGTGTCAGATTCGGGAGAATCTAAATCCCTCTTATGGTCTGCATATGATTTACATAAACACAGCCTCACATATACTTCTAAAAATTTAAAGATCGGTGAAGCCACTGAAAGGGCTCAACAATTAACAGCATTGTCTCCTCTTCCAAAGAACCTGGGATCAACTACCAGCACCTATATGGTGGCCCATCTCCAGTTCCAGGGTATCAGACAGAAAGACAGACAGACAGACAGACAAGGGTGGCAGGCCTGCCTGGTTTTTCTTTCTTTCTCATCCATTTTAAAAAATGTTTATATATATATATATATATATATATATATATATATATATATATATATATATATTTAATTTATTATATATGAGTGCACTGTATCTGTCTTCAGACACTCCACAAAAGGGTGTCAGATTCTGGAGAATCTAAATCCCTCTTATGGTGTGCATATGATGTACATAAACACAGCCTCACATATACTTCAAAAATTTAAAGATGGATGGGGCCACTGAAAGGGCGCAACAATTAACAGCATTATCTTCTCTTCCAGACAACCTGGGATCAACTACCAGCAACTATATGGTGGCCCTTCTCCAGTTCTAGGGGATCAGACAGAAAGACAGACAGACAGACAGACAAGGGTGGCAGGCCTTCCTGTTTTTTTTTCTTTCTTAGCCTTATTAAAAATGTTTATTTATTTATTTATGTATTTATTGAAATAAGTACACTGTAGCTATCTTCAGACACTCCAGAAGAGGATGTCAGATTCTGGAGATCCTAAATCCCTCTTATGGTCTGCATATGATGTACATAAACACAGACTCATATTTACATCCAAAAATTTAAAGATGTGTGGGGCCACTGAAAGGGCTCAACAATTAACAGCATTGTCTCCTCTTCCAGAGAATCTGGGATCAACTACCAGCAACTATATGGTGGCCCTTCTCCAGTTCCAGGGTATCAGACATACAGACAGTCAGACAGAGAGAGATAAGAATTGCAGGCCTGCCTGGTCTTTCTTTCTTTCTTATCCTTTTTTAAAAATGTTTATTTATTTATTTATTTATTTATTTATTTATTTATTTATTTATTAGATATAAGTACACTGTAGCTGTCGTCAGACACTCCAGAAGAGGGTGTCAGATTCTGGAGAATCTAAATCCTTCTTACGGTCTGCATATGATGTATATAAACACAGCCTCACATTTTTTCTAAAAATTTAAAGATGGGTGTGGCTTGGAATAAGATGAGTAACCCTGAAAAAGTCAAAAAATGAATAATCACACTGTAGGACTTGGAATATGGTGAGAAACCCTGAAAAAGTCGAAAAATGAGAAAATCATGCAGTAGGACCTGGAATATGATGAGAAACCCTGAAAAAGTCAAAAAATGAGAAAAGCACACTGCAGTACCTGGAATATGGTGAGAAACCCTGAAAAAGTCGAAAAATAAGAAAATCACACTTGTAGGACCTGCAATATAGTAAGAAATCCTGAAAAAGTCGAAAAAAGACAAAATAACACTGTAGGAACTGGAATATGGTGAGAAACACTGAAAAAGTCTTAAAATGGGAAAATCACACTGTAGGACTTGAAATATGATGAGAAACCCTGAAAATGTCAAAAAATGAGAAAATCACACTGTAGGACTTGGAATATGGTGAGAAACCCTGAAAAAGACGAAAAATGAGAAAATCACACAGTAGAACCTGGAATACTGTGAAGAACACTGAAAAAGTCAAAACAATGAGAAAATCACACTGTACGACATGGAATATGGTGAGAAACCCTGAAAAAGTCGAAAAATAAGAAAATCACACTTGTAGGACCTGCAATATGGTGAGAAACCCTGAAAAAGTCAGAAAATGAGAAAATCACACTGTAGGACCTGGACTATGATGAGAAACCCTGAAAACGTCGAAAAATGAGAAAATCACACTGTAGGACCTGAATTATGATGAGAAACCCTGAAAAAGTCGAAAAATGAGAAAATCACAGTGTAGGACTTGGAATATTGTGAGAAACCCTTAAAAAGTCGAAAAATGAGAAAATGAAACTGTAGGACCTGTAATATGTTGAGAAACACTGAAAAATTCAAAAAAAAATCGAAAATCACACTCTAGGTCTTGGAATATGATGATAAACCCTGAAAAAGTCAAAAAAAGAGAAAATCACACAATAGGACCTGGAATATGGTGAGAAACCCTGAAAAAGTCGAAAATGAGAAAAAGACACTGTAGGACCTGCAATATGGTGAGAATCCCTGAAAACGTCAAAAAATAAGAAATTCACACTTGTAGGAGCTCCAATATGGTGAAACCATGAAAAAGTCTAAATTAGAAAATCAAACTGTAGGACCTGGAATAAGGTAAGAAACACTGAAAAAGTCAAAAAAATGGGAAAATTACGCAGTAGGATCTGTAATATGGTGAGAAACACTGAAACAGTCGAAAAATAAGAAAATCACACTTGTAGGACCTGCAATATGGTGAGAAACACTGAAAAGTTGAAAAATGGGAAAATCACACTCTAAGACTTGGAAAATGATGAGAAAACCTGAAAAAGTCAAAAAATGAGAAAATAACACAATAGGACTTGGAATATGGTGAGCAACCCTGAAAAAGTCGAAAAAAAGATAAAATCACGCAATAGGACCTGGAATATGGTGACAAACACTAAAAATATCGAAAAATAAGAAAATGACACTGTAGGACCTGGAATATGTTGAGAAAATCTGAAATATTTGAAAAATGAAAAATGACAATGTAGGACCTGGAATATGGTGAGAAACTCTGAAACAGTTAAAAAAGGAGAAAATCACACTGTAGGACCTGGAATATGGTGAGAAATACTGAAAAAGTCGAAAAATGAGAAAATCACACTCTAGAACTTGGAATATGGTGAGAAACCGGGAAAGGTCGAAAAATGAGAAAAACAAACTGTAGGTCCTGGAATATGTTGAGAAACACTGAAAAAGTGTTAAAAATGAGAAAATCACACTGTAGGACTTGGGATATGGTGAGAAACCCTGATAAAGTCGAAAAATGAGAAAATCAAACTGTTGGACCTGGAATATGCTGAGAATCCCTGAAAAATTCGAAAAATGCGAAAAACACACTCTAGGACTTGGAATATGACTAGAAACCCTGAAAAAGTAAAAAAATGAGAAAATCAAACTGTAGTACCTGGAATATGGTGAGAAATACTGAAAAAGTCTAAAAATTAGAAAATCACACAGTAGGACCTGAAATATGGTGAGAAACCCTGAAACAGTCGAAAAATAAGAATATCAAACTTGTAGTACCTGCAATATGTGAGAAACTCTGAAAAAGTCAAAAAATGAGAAAATCACACTGTAGGACTTGGAATATGATGAGAAACCATGAAAAAGTGAAAAAATGAGAAAAATACACTGTAGGAGTTGGAATATGGTGAGAAAACCTGAAAAAGTGGAAAATAAGAAAATCACACTTGTAGGACATCCAATATGGTGAGAAACCCTGAAAAAGTTGAGAAATGAGAAAATCACACTGTAGGACCTATAATATGGTCAGAAACACTGAAAAAGTCGAAAAATTAGAAAATCACGCTCTAGGACTGGGAATATGGTGAGAAACCGGGAAAAGTTGAAAAATGAGAAAATCACACTGTAGGTCCTGGAATATGTTGAGAAACCCTGAAAAAGTCAAAAAAAATGAGAAAATCACGCTGTAGGACTCCGAATATGGTGAGAAACCATGAAAATGTCGAAAAATGAGAAAATCACACAGTAGGACCTAGAATTTGTTGAGAAACACTGAAAAAGTCTTAAAATGAGAAAATCACAAAGTAGTACCTGAAATATGGTGAGAAAACCTAAAAAGTTAAAAAATGAGAAAAATCACACTGTAGTACATGGAATAAGGGGAGAAAGTCTGAAAAAGTCAAAAATTTAGAAAAATAACACTCTAGGACTTGGAATAAGATGAGAAACCCTGAAAAAGTTTTAAAATGAGAAAATCACACTGTAGGACCTGGAATGTGGTGAGAAACTCTGAAAAAGTAGAAAAAAGAGAAAATCACAATCTAGGACATGGAATATGATGAGAAACCCTGAAAAAGTCAAAAAATGAGAAAATCACAATGCAGTACCTGGAATATGGTGAGAAACCCTGAAAAAGTCAAAAATAAGAAAATCACACTTGTAGGACCTGCAATATGGTGAGAAACCCCCGAAAAAGTCGAAAAATGAGAAAATCACACTGTAGGAGTTGAAATAAGATGAGAAACCTTGAAAAAGTCAAAAAATGAGAAAATCACACTGTAGTACTTGGAATATGGTGAGAAACCCTGAAAAAGTCGAAAAATGAGAAAATCATGCAATAGGACCTGGAATATGGTGAGAAACACTGAAAGAGTCTTAAAATGAGAAAATCACACTGTAGGACTTGGAATATAGTGAGAAACCCTGAAAAAGTAAAACAATGAGAAAATCCCACTTGTAGGCCCTGCAATATGGTGAGAAACCCTGAAAAAGTCGAAAAATGAGAAAATCACACTGTAGGACCTGGACTATGGTGAGAAAACCTGATAAAGTCGAAAAATGAGAAAATCACACTGTAGGACTTGGAATATGTTGAGAAACCCTGAAAAATTCGAAAAATGAGAAAATCAAACTGTAGGTCTTGGAATATGGTGAGAAACCCTGAAAAAGTCAAAAATGAGAAAATCACGCAATAGGACCTGGAATATACTGAGAAACACTAAAAAAGTCGAAAAATGAGAAAATGACACTGTAGGACCTGTAGTATGTTGAGAAAATCTGAAATATTCGAAAAATGAGAAAATGACAAGTTAAGATCTGGAATATGGTGAGAAACCCTGAAACACTTAAAAAATAAGAAAATCACACTGTAGGACCTGGAATATGGTGAGAAACACTTAAAAAGTCAAAAATGAGAAAATCACACTGTAGGACTTGGAATATGATGAGAAACCCTGAAAAGTCAAAAAATGAGAAAATCACGCTGTAGGACTTGGAATATGGTGAGAAACCCTGAAAATGTCGAAAAATGAGAAAATCACGAGGTAGGACCAGGAATTTGGTGAGAAACAATGAAAAAGTCTTAAAATGAGAAAATCACACTGTAGTAACTGGAATATGGTGAGAAATCCTGAAAAAGTTTAAAAATGAGAAAAATAACACTGTAGAACATGGAATAAGGGTTGTAAATCTGAAAAAGTCGAAAATTTAGAAAAATAACACTCTAGGACTTGGAATAAGATGAGAAACCCTGAAAAAGTCAAAAAATGAGAAAATCACACTGTAGGACTTGGAATATGTAGAGAAACCCTGAAAGAGTCGAAAAATAAGAAAATCATGCAGTAGGACCTGGAATATAGTGAGAAACACTGAAAAAGTTTTAAAATGAGGAAATCACACTATAGGACCTGGAATATGGTGAGAAAAACTGAAAAAGTCGAAAAATGGAAAATCACACTCTAGGGCTTGGAATATGATGAGAAACCCTGAAAAAGTCATAAAATGAGAAAATCACACTGGAGGACCTGGACTATGGTGAGAAACACTGAAAAAGTCAAAAAACGAGAAAATCACAATGTAGGACTTGAAATATAGTGAGAAACCCTGAAAAAAATCAAAAAATGAGAAAATCATGCAGTAGGACTGGAATATGGTGAGAAACACTGAAAAAGTCTTAAAATGAGAAAATCACACTGTAGGACGTGGAATATGATGAGAAACCCTGCAAAAGTAAAAAAAATGAGAAAATCACACTATAGGACTTGGAATATGGTGAGAAACCCTGAAAAAGTCAAAAAATGAGAAAATCACGCAGTAGGACCTGGAATATGGTGAGGAACACTGAAAAACTCAAAAAATGAGAAAATCACACTATAGGACCTGGAATATGGTGAGAAACCCAGAAAAAGTCGAAAAATAAGAAAATAACACTTGTAGGACCTAAAATATGGTGAGAAAACCTGAAAAAGTTGAAAAATGAGAAATTCACACTCTAGGATTTAGAATATGGTGAGAAACCCGGAAAAAGTCGAAAAATGAGAAAATCACGCATTAGGACCCAGAATGGTGAGAAACCCTGAAAACGTCGAAAAATGAGAAAATCACACTGTAGGACCTGGACTATTGGAGAAACCCTGAAAAAGTCGAAAAATGAGAAAATCACACTATAGGACCTGGAATATGGTGAGAAACCCTGAAAAGGTCTAAAAATGATAAAAATCATGCAGTAGGACCTGGAATATGGTGAGAAACACTGAAAATGTCTTAAAATGAGAAAATCACACAGTAGGACTTGGGATATGTTGAGAAACCCTGAAAAAGTCGAAATATGAGAAAATCAAACTGTAGGACCTGTAATATGTTGAGAAACCCTGAAAAATTCGAAAAATGCGAAAATCACACTCTAGGAATGGAATATGATGAGAAACCATGAAAAAGTCAAAAAATGAGAAAATCACAATGTAGTACCTGGATTATGGTGAGAAACACTGAAAAAGTCTTAAAATGAGAAAATAACCCAGTAGGATCAGGAATATGGTGAGAAACCCGGAACAGTCAAAAATAAGAAAATCAAACATGTAGTACCTGCAATATGGTGAGAAACACTGAAAAAGTCGAAAAATGTGAAAATCACAATCTAGGACTTGGATTATGATGAGAAAACCTGAAAAAGTTAAAAAATGAGAAAATCACATAGTAGGTCTTGGAATATGGTGATAAACCCTGAAAAAGTCGTAAAATGAGAAAATCACGCAGCAGGACCTGGATTATGTTGAGAAAATCTGAAATATTCGAAAAATGAGAAAATGACAATGGAGGACGTGGAATATGGTTAGAAACCCTGAAAAAGTTAAAAAATGAGAAAATCACACTGTACGACCTGGAATGTGGTGAGAAACACAGAAAAAGTCGAAAAATGAGAAAATCACACTGTAGGACTTGGAATATGCTGAGAATCCCTGAAAAATTCGAAAAATGAGAAAATCAAACTCTAGGACTTGGAATATAATGAGAAACCCTGAAAAAGTAAAAAAATGAAAAAATCACACTGTAGTACCCGGAATATGGTGAGAAATACTGAAAAAGTCTAAAAATAAGAAAATAACACAGTAGGACCTGCAATATGGTGAGAAACCCTGAAACAGACAAAAAATAAGAATATCAAAATTGTAGTACCTGCAATATGTTGAGAAACCCTGAAAAATTCTTAAATACGAAAATCACAGTCTAGGACTTGGAATATGTTGAGAAACTATGAAAAAGGTAAAAAATGAGAAAATCACACTGTAGTGTCTGGATTATGGTGAGAAAACTGAAAAAGTATTAAATTAAGAAAATCACACAGTAGGACCTGGGATATGCTGAGAAACCCTGAAACAGTCGAAAAATAAGAAAATCAAACTTGTAGTACCTGCAATATTGTGAGAAACCCTGAAAAAGTCCAAAATTGAGAAAATCACACTCTAGGACTTGGAATATGATGAGAAACCCTGAAAAAGTGAAAAGATGAGAAAATCACACTGTAGGACTTGGAATAAGGTGAGAAACCCTGAAAGAGTCGAAAAATGAGAAAATCACAATGTAGGACCTGAATATAGTGATAAATCCTGAAAAGGTCGAAAAACAAGAAAATGACACTGTAAAAGCTGGAATATGGTGAGACAACCTGAAAAAGTCAAAAAATAAGAAATTCACACTTGTAGGACCTGCAATAGGGTGAGAAAGCCTGAAAAAGTCGAAAAATGAGAAATTCACACTGTATGACCTGGAATATGGTGAGAAACCCTGAAAGAGTCGAAAAATGAGAAAATCACAATGTAGGACCTGGAATATGGTGAGAAACCCTGAAAAAGTCGAAAAATAAGAAAATACACTTGTAGGACAAGCAATATGGTGAGAAACCCTGAAAAAGTCGAAAAATGAGAAAATCACACTGTAGTACCTAGACTATGGTGAGAAAACTTGAAAAAGTCGAAAAATGAGAAAATCACACTGTAGGACTTGGAATATGGTGAGAAACCCTGAAAGAGTCGAAAAATGAGAAAATCACGCAGTATGACACAGAATATGGTGGGAAAAACAGAAAAAGTCTTAAAATGAGAAAATCACACTGTAGGACCTGAATATAGTGATAAACCCTGAAAATGTCGAAAAATGAGAAAATGACACTGTAGGAGCTGGAATATGGTGAGAAACCCTGAAAAAGTCAAAAAAAAAGAAATTCACAGTTGTAGGACCTGCAATATGGTGAGAAACACAGAAAAAGTAGAAAAATGAGAAATCCACACTGTAGGAGCTGCAATATGGTGAGAAACCCTGAAAAAGTCGAAAAATAAGAAAATCACACTTGTAAGGACCTGCAATATAGTGAGAAACCCTGAAAAAGTCGAAAAATGAGAAAATCACGCAGTAGGACTGGAATATGGTGAGGATAACTGAAACAGTCAAAAAATGAGAAAATCACACTTTAGGACCTGGAATATGGTGAGAAACCCTGAAAAAGTGGAAAAATAAGAAAATCACACTTGTAGGACCTGCAATATTGTGAGAAACCCTGAAAAAGTCGAAAAATGAGAAAATCACACTGTAGGACCTTGACTATGGTGAGAAACCCTGAAAAAGTCGAAAAATGAGAAAATCACACTGTAGGACCTGGAATATGGTGAGAAACACTGAAAAAGTCGAAAAATGAGAAAATCACACTGTAGGACCTGGAATATGGTGAGAAACCCTGGAAAAGTCGAAAAATGAGAAAGTCATGCAATAGGACCGGGAACATGGTGAGAAAATCTGAAATATTCAAAAAATGAGAAATTGACAATGTAGGACAGGAATATGGTGATAAACGCTGAAAAAGTTAAAAAATGAGAAAATCACACTGTATGAGTGGAATATGGTGAGAAGGCATGAAAAAGTCGAAAAATGAGAAATTCACGCAGTAGGACCTGGAATATGGAGAGAAACACTGAAAAAGTCTTAAAATGAGAAAATCATTCTGTAGGACCTGGAAAATGGAGAGAAACACTGAAAATATCAAAAAATAAGATAATTACACTTGTAGGACCTGCAATATGGTGAGAAACCCTGAAAAAGTCAAAAAATGAGAAAATCACACTGTAGGACCTGGAATATGGTGAGAAACACTGAAAAAGTCTTAAAATGAGAAAATGACACTGTAGGACCTGGAATATGTTGAGAAAATCTGAAATATTCGAAAAATGAGAAAATTACAATGTAGGACAGGAATATGGTGAGAAACCCTGAAAAAGTTAAAAAATGAGTAAATCAACTGTAGGACCTAGAATATGGTGAGAAACACTGAAAAAGTCGAAAAATGAGAAAATCACACTGTAGGACTTGGAATATGGTGAGAAACCCTGAAAGAGTCGAAAAATGAGAAAATCACGCAGTATGACACAGAATATGGTGGGAAAAACAGAAAAAGTCTTAAAATGAGAAAATCACACTGTAGGACCTGAATATAGTGATAAACCCTGAAAATGTCGAAAAATGAGAAAATGACACTGTAGGAGCTGGAATATGGTGAGAAACCCTGAAAAAGTCAAAAAAAAAGAAATTCACAGTTGTAGGACCTGCAATATGGTGAGAAACACAGAAAAAGTAGAAAAATGAGAAATCCACACTGTAGGAGCTGCAATATGGTGAGAAACCCTGAAAAAGTCGAAAAATAAGAAAATCACACTTGTAGGACCTGCAATATAGTGAGAAACCCTGAAAAAGTCGAAAAATGAGAAAATCACGCAGTAGGACTGGAATATGGTGAGGATAACTGAAACAGTCAAAAAATGAGAAAATCACACTTTAGGACCTGGAATATGGTGAGAAACCCTGAAAAAGTGGAAAAATAAGAAAATCACACTTGTAGGACCTGCAATATTGTGAGAAACCCTGAAAAAGTCGAAAAATGAGAAAATCACACTGTAGGACCTTGACTATGGTGAGAAACCCTGAAAAAGTCGAAAAATGAGAAAATCACACTGTAGGACCTGGAATATGGTGAGAAACACTGAAAAAGTCGAAAAATGAGAAAATCACACTGTAGGACCTGGAATATGGTGAGAAACCCTGGAAAAGTCGAAAAATGAGAAAGTCATGCAATAGGACCGGGAACATGGTGAGAAAATCTGAAATATTCAAAAAATGAGAAATTGACAATGTAGGACAGGAATATGGTGATAAACGCTGAAAAAGTTAAAAAATGAGAAAATCACACTGTATGAGTGGAATATGGTGAGAAGGCATGAAAAAGTCGAAAAATGAGAAATTCACGCAGTAGGACCTGGAATATGGAGAGAAACACTGAAAAAGTCTTAAAATGAGAAAATCATTCTGTAGGACCTGGAAAATGGAGAGAAACACTGAAAATATCAAAAAATAAGATAATTACACTTGTAGGACCTGCAATATGGTGAGAAACCCTGAAAAAGTCAAAAAATGAGAAAATCACACTTGTAGGACCTGCAATATGGTGAGAAACCCCCGAAAAAGTCGAAAAATGAGAAAATCACACTGTAGGAGTTGAAATAAGATGAGAAACCTTGAAAAAGTCAAAAAATGAGAAAATCACACTGTAGTACTTGGAATATGGTGAGAAACCCTGAAAAAGTCGAAAAATGAGAAAATCATGCAATAGGACCTGGAATATGGTGAGAAACACTGAAAGAGTCTTAAAATGAGAAAATCACACTGTAGGACTTGGAATATAGTGAGAAACCCTGAAAAAGTAAAACAATGAGAAAATCCCACTTGTAGGCCCTGCAATATGGTGAGAAACCCTGAAAAAGTCGAAAAATGAGAAAATCACACTGTAGGACCTGGACTATGGTGAGAAAACCTGATAAAGTCGAAAAATGAGAAAATCACACTGTAGGACTTGGAATATGTTGAGAAACCCTGAAAAATTCGAAAAATGAGAAAATCAAACTGTAGGTCTTGGAATATGGTGAGAAACCCTGAAAAAGTCAAAAATGAGAAAATCACGCAATAGGACCTGGAATATACTGAGAAACACTAAAAAAGTCGAAAAATGAGAAAATGACACTGTAGGACCTGTAGTATGTTGAGAAAATCTGAAATATTCGAAAAATGAGAAAATGACAAGTTAAGATCTGGAATATGGTGAGAAACCCTGAAACACTTAAAAAATAAGAAAATCACACTGTAGGACCTGGAATATGGTGAGAAACACTTAAAAAGTCAAAAAATGAGAAAATCACACTGTAGGACTTGGAATATGATGAGAAACCCTGAAAAGTCAAAAAATGAGAAAATCACGCTGTAGGACTTGGAATATGGTGAGAAACCCTGAAAATGTCGAAAAATGAGAAAATCACGAGGTAGGACCAGGAATTTGGTGAGAAACAATGAAAAAGTCTTAAAATGAGAAAATCACACTGTAGTAACTGGAATATGGTGAGAAATCCTGAAAAAGTTTAAAAATGAGAAAAATAACACTGTAGAACATGGAATAAGGGTTGTAAATCTGAAAAAGTCGAAAATTTAGAAAAATAACACTCTAGGACTTGGAATAAGATGAGAAACCCTGAAAAAGTCAAAAAATGAGAAAATCACACTGTAGGACTTGGAATATGTAGAGAAACCCTGAAAGAGTCGAAAAATAAGAAAATCATGCAGTAGGACCTGGAATATAGTGAGAAACACTGAAAAAGTTTTAAAATGAGGAAATCACACTATAGGACCTGGAATATGGTGAGAAAAACTGAAAAAGTCGAAAAATGGAAAATCACACTCTAGGGCTTGGAATATGATGAGAAACCCTGAAAAAAGTCATAAAATGAGAAAATCACACTGGAGGACCTGGACTATGGTGAGAAACACTGAAAAAGTCAAAAAACGAGAAAATCACAATGTAGGACTTGAAATATAGTGAGAAACCCTGAAAAAATCAAAAAATGAGAAAATCATGCAGTAGGACTGGAATATGGTGAGAAACACTGAAAAAGTCTTAAAATGAGAAAATCACACTGTAGGACGTGGAATATGATGAGAAACCCTGCAAAAGTAAAAAAAATGAGAAAATCACACTATAGGACTTGGAATATGGTGAGAAACCCTGAAAAAGTCAAAAAATGAGAAAATCACGCAGTAGGACCT
>NW_028227401.1:220439-251371 GCF_978045245.1 Mus caroli | reverse complement strand
TTTCTAATTTTTCGACTTTTTCAGTGTTTCTCACCATATTCTAGGTCCTACACTGTGATTTACTCATTTTTTAACTTTTTCAGGGTTTCTCACCATATTCCTGTCCTACATTGTAATTTTCTCATTTTTCGAATATTTCAGATTTTCTCAACATATTCCAGGTCCTACAGTGTCATTTTCTCATTTTAAGACTTTTTCAGTGTTTCTCACCATATTCCAGGTCCTACAGTGTGATTTTCTCATTTTTTGACTTTTTCAGGTTTTCTCACCATATTGCAGGTCCTACAAGTGTAATTATCTTATTTTTTGATATTTTCAGTGTTTCTCTCCATTTTCCAGGTCCTACAGAATGATTTTCTCATTTTAAGACTTTTTCAGTGTTTCTCTCTATATTCCAGGTCCTACTGCGTGAATTTCTCATTTTTCGACTTTTTCATGCTTTCTCACCATATTCCACTCATACAGTGTGATTTTCTCATTTTTTAACTTTTTCAGCGTTTATCACCATATTCCTGTCCTACATTGTCAATTTCTCATTTTTTGAATATTTCAGATTTTCTCACCATATTCCCGGTCCTATTGCATGACTTTCTCATTTTTCGACTTTTTCAGGGTTTCTTACTATATTGCAGGTCCTATTGTGTGATTTTTTTATTTTTAGACTTTTTCAGTATTTCTCACCATATTCCAGGTACTACAGTGTGATTTTCTCATTTTTTGACTTTTTCATGGTTTCTCAACATATTCCAGGTCCTAGAGTGTGATTTTCGCATTTTTCAAAATTTTCAGGGATTCTCAGCATATTCCAGGTCCTACAGTTTGATTTTCTCATTTTTCGACTTTTTCAGGGTTTCTCACCATATTCCAAGTCCTACAGTGTGATTTTCTCATTTTTCGACTTTTTCTGTGTTTCTCACCACATTCCAGGTCCTACAGTATGATTTTCTCATTTTTCGACTTTTTCAGGGTTTCTCACCATATTCCAGGTCCTACAGTGTGAATTTCTCATTTTTCGACTTTTTCAGGGTTTCTCACCCTATTGCAGGTCTTACAAGTGTGAATTTCTTATATTTCGACTTTTTCAGGGTTTCTCACCATATTGCAGGTACTACAATTTTGATATTCTTATTTTTCGTCTGTTTCAGTGTTTCTCACCATATTGCAGGTCCTACTGTGTGATTTTTTTATTTTTAGACTCTTTCAGTATTTCTCACCATATTCCAGGTACTACAGTGTGATTTTCTCATTTTTTTACTTTTTCAGGGTTTCTTACCAAATTCCAGGTCTTAATTTGTGATTTTCTCATTTTTCGAATTTTTCAGGGTTTCTCACCATATTCCAAGTCCTACAGCATTATTTTCTCATTTTTTTTCACTTTTTCAGGGTTTCTCATCATATTCCAAGTCCTACAGTGTGATTTTCTCATTTATTGACTTTTTCAGTGTTTCTCACCATATTCCAGGTTCTATAGTGTGATTTTCTCATTTTTAGACTTTTTCAGGGTTTCTCACCATATTGAATGTCCTACAAGTGTGATTTTCTTATTTTTCGACTTTTTCAGTGTTTCTCACCATATTCCAGCTCCTACAGTGTATTTTTCTCATTTTTTCACTTTTTCAGGGTTTCTCATCATATTCCAAGTTCTACAGTGTGATTTTCTCATTTTTCGACTTTTTCAGGGTTTCTCACCATATTGCAGGTACTACAAGTTTGATATTCTTTTTTTTTTCGACTGTTTCAGGGTTTCTCACCATATTGCCGGTCCTACTGTGTGATTTTCTCATTTTTAGGCTTTTTCAGTATTTCTCACCACATTCCAGGTACTACAGTGTGATTTTCTCATTTTTTTACTTTTTCAGGGTTTCTCATTATATTCCAAGTCCTAGAGTTTGATTTTCTCATTTTTCGAATTTTTCAGGGATTCTCAGCATATTCCAAGTCCTACAGTGTGATTTTCTCATTTTTCGACTTTTTCTGTGTTTCTCACCGCATTCCAGGTCGTACAGTGTGATTTTCTCATTTTTTAACTTTTTCAGGGTTTCTAACCATATTCCATGTCCTCCATTGTCATTTTCTCAGTTTTCGAATATTTCAGATTTTCTCAACATAATCCAGGTCCTACTGCGTGATTTTCTCATTTTACGACTTTTTCAGGGTTTATCACCATATTCCAAGACCTACTATGTGATTTTCTCATTTTTTAACTTTTTCAGGTTTTCTCATCATAATCCAAGTCCTAGATTGTGATTTTCACATTTTTCGACTTTTTCAGTGTTTCTCACCATATTGCAGGTACTACATGTTTGATTTTCTTATTTTTGACTGTTTCCGGGTTTCTCACCATATTCCTGATCCTACTGGGTTATTTTCTCATTTTAACACTTTTTCAGTGTTTCTCACCATAATCCAGGTTCTACATTGTCATTTTCTCATTTTTGACTTTTTCAGAGTTTCTCATCATATTCCATTCCTAGAGTGTGATTTTCGCATTTTTCGAATTTTTCAGGGTTTCTCAACATATTACAGGTCCTACAGTTTGATTTTCTCATATTTCGACTTTTTCAGTGTTTCTCACCATATTCCAGGTCCTACAGTGTTCTTTTCTCATTTTTTTACTTTTTCAGGGTTTCTCAATATATTGAAGGTCCTACAAGTGTGCTTTTCTTATTTTTTGATATTTTCAGTGTTTCTCACCATATTCCAGGTCCTACAGAATGATTTTCTCATTTTAAGACTTTTTCAGTGTTTCTCACCCTATTCCAGGTCCTACTGCGTGATTTTCTCATTTTTCGACTTTTTCAGGCATTCTCACCATATTCCAACTCCTACAGTGTGATTTTCTCATTTTTTTACTTTTTCAGGGTTTCTCAACATATTGCAGGTCCTACAAGTGTTAATTTCTTATTTTTTTACTTTTTCAGGTTTTCTCACCATATTCCAGCTCCTACAGTGTTATTTTCTCTTTTTTCGACATTTTCAGGGTTTATCACCATATTCCAGGTCCTATACTGTGTTTTTCTCATTTTAAGACCTTTTCTGTGTTTCCTAACATATTCTGGGTCATATTGCGTGATTTTCTAATTTTTCGACTTTATCAGGGTATCTCACCATATTCCAAGTCCTACAGTGTTATTTTCTCATTTTTTGGCTTTTTCAGGGTTTCTCATCATATCCCAAGTCCTAGAGTGTGATTTTCTCATATTTCGACTTTTTCAGGGTTTCTCACCATATTGCAGGTACTACAAGTTTGATTTTCTTATTTTTGACTATTTCAGGGTTTCTCACCATATTCCTGATCCTACTGGGTTATTTTCTCATTTTAAGACTTTTTCAGTGTTTCTCACCATAATCCAGGTACTACATTGTGATTTTCTCATTTTTTGACTTTTTCATGGTTTCTCATCATATTCCATTCCTAGAGTGTGATTTTCGCATTTTTCGAATTTTTCAGGGTTTCTCAACATATTACAGGTCCTACAGTTTGATTTTCTCATATTTCGACTTTTTCAGGGTTTCTCAACATATCCCAAGTCCTACAGTGTGATTTTCTCATTTTAAGACATTTTCAGTGTTTCTCACCATATTCCAGGTCCTACTGCATGATTTTTATCATTTTAGGACCTTTTCAGGGTTTTTCACCATATTCCAGGTCCTATAGTGTGATTTTCTCATTTTTCGACTTTTTCAGGGTTTCTCCAATAGTCCAGGTCCTACAGTGTGATTTTCTCATTTTTCGACGTTTTCAGGGTTTCTCACCATTCTGGGTCCTAATGCGTGATTTTCTCATTTTTCGACTTTTTCCGGGTTTCTCACCATATTCTAAATCCTAGAGTGTGAATTTCTCATTTTTCAACTTTTTCAGGTTTTCTCACCATATTTTAGGTCCTACAAGTGTTATTTTCTTATTTTTCGACTTTTTCTGGGTTTCTCACCATATTCCAGGTCCTATAGTGTTATTTTCTCATTTTTTGAGTTTTTCAGTGTTCCTCACCATATTCCAGGTCCTACTGCGTGATTTTCTCATTTTTTGACTTTTTCAGGGTTTCTCACCATATTCCAAGTCCTATAGTGTGATTTTCTCATTTTTTTACTTTTGCAGGGTTTCTCATCATATTCCACGTCCTACAGTGTGATTTTCTCATTTTAAGACTTTTTCGGTGTTTCTCACCATATTCCAGTCCTACTGCATGATTTTCTCATTTTTTTGATTTTTTCAGGGTTTCTCACTATATTTCAAGTCCTACATTGTGATTTTCTCGTTTTTTGACTTTTTCAGTGTTTCTCACCATAGTCCAGGTCCTCCAGTGTGATTTTCTCATTTTATGACTTTTTCAGGGTTTCTCATCATATTCCAAGCCCTAGAGTGTGATTTTCCATTTTTCGACTTTTTCAGTTTTTCTCACCATATTCCAGGTCCTATAGTGTGATTTCCTCATTTTAAAACTTTTTCAGTGTTTCTCACTATATTCCAGGTCCTACTGCATGATTTTCTTATTTTTCGACTCTTTCAGGGTTTCTCTACATATTCCAAGTCCTACAGTGTGATTTTCTCATTTTTTGACTTTTTCAGGGTTTCTCATCTTATTCCAAGTCCTAGAGTGTTATTTTTCTAAATTTTCGACTTTTTCAGATTTACAACCCTTATTCCATGTTCTACAGTGTTATTTTTCTCATTTTTAAACTTTTTCAGGATTTCTCACCATATTCCAGTTACTACAGTGTGATTTTCTCATTTTAAGACTTTTTCATTGTTTCTCACCAAATTCCTGGTCCTACCTCGTGATTTTCTCATTTTTCGACATTTTCAGGGTATCTCACCATATTCCAAGTCCTACAGCGTGATTTTCTCATTTTTTGACTTTTCAGGGTTTCTCATCATATTCCAAGTCCTACAGTGTGATTTTCTCATTTTTTGACTTTTTAAGTGTTTCTCACCATATTCCAGGTCCTACAGTGTGATTTTCTTATTTTTTAAGTGTTTCAGGGTTTCTCACCATATTCCAGATCTTAACTTGTCATTTTTTCATTTTTCGAATATTTCAGATTTTCTCAACATACTACAGGTCCTACAGTGTCATTTTCTCATTTTTCGACTTTTTTAATGTTTCTCAGTATATTCCAGGTCCTATTGCGTGATTTTCTCATTTTTGACTTTTTCAGGGTTTCTCACCATATTCCAAGTCCTACTGTGTTATTTTCTCATTTTTTGACTTTTTCAGGTTTTCTCATCATATTCCAAGTCCTAGAGTGTGATTTTCCCATTTTTCGACTTTTTCAGTGTTTTTCACCATATTCCAGGTCCTACAGTGTGATTTTCTCATTTTTTGACTTTTTCAGGGTTTCTCACCATATTGCAGGTCCTATAAGTGTGATTTTCTTATTTTTTGATGTTTTCAGTGTTTCTCACCATTTTCCAGGTCCTACAGAATGATTTTCTCATTTGAAGACTTTTTCAGTGTTTCTCACCATATTCCAGGTCCTACTGCGTGATTTTCTCATTTTTCGACTTTTTCAGGCTTTCTCACCATATTCCAGATCCTACAGTGTGATTTTCTCAGTTTGAATTTTTCAGGGTTTCTCACCATATTGGAGCTCCTAAAAGTGTGAATTTCTTATTTTTTGACGTTTTCAGGGTTTCTCACCATATTCTAGCTCCTACAGTGTCATTTTCTCATTTTTGACATTTTCAGGGTTTATCACCATATTCCAGGTCCTACAGTGTGTTTTTCTCATTTTAAGACTTTTTCTGTTTTTCTTACCATATTCTGGGTCATACTGCCTGTATTTCTCATTTTAAGACTTTTTCATGGTTTCTCACCATATTCCAAGTCCTAGAGTGTGATTTTCTCATTTTTCGACTTTTTCAGGGTTTCTCACCATATTGCAGGTACTACAAATTTGATTTTCTTATTTTTCGACTCTTTCAGCGTTTCTCACCATAGTCAAGGTCCTACTGTGTGATTTTCTCTTTTTTTTTTGACTTTTTCAGGGTTTTCATCATATTCCAAGACCTACAGTTTGATTTTCTCATTTTTCGAATTTTTCAGTGTTTCTCAACATATTCCAAGTCCTACAGTGTGATTTTCTCATTTTTCGACTTTATCAGGTTTTCTCACCATAGTCCAGGTCCTACAGTGTGATTTTCTCATTTTTCGACTTTTTCAGGGTTTCTCACCATATTGCAGGGCCTACAAGTGGGATTTTCTCATTGTTTTACTTTTTCAGGGTTTCTCACTATATTCCAAGTCCTACAGTGTGATTTTCTCATTTTAAGACTCTTTCAGTGTTTCTCACCATATTCCAGGTCCTATTGCATGATTTTCTCATTTTTCGACTTTTTCAGGGTTTCTCACCATATTCCAAGTACTACAGTGTGATTTTCTCATTTTTTGACTTTTTCAAGGTTTCTCATCTTATTTCAACTCCTACAGTGTGATTTTCTCATTTTTCGACTTTTTCGGGGGTTTCTCACCATATTCCAGGTACTGCATTGTGATTTTCTCATTTTTTGACTTTTTCAGGGTTTCTCATCATATTCCATATCCTAGATTGTGATTTTCTCTTTTTTCTACTTTTTCACAGTTTCTCACCACATTCCAGGTCCTACAGTGTGATTTTCTCATTTTAAAACTTTTTCAGGGTTTCTCATCTTATTCCAAGTCCTAGAGTGTTATTTTTCTAAATTTTCGACTTTTTCAGACTTTCTCCCCTTATTCCATGTACTACAGTGTGATTTTTCTCATTTTTTAACTTTTTAGGTTTTCTCACCATATTTCAGGTACTACTTTGTAATTTTCTCATTTTAAGACTTTTTCAGTGTTTCTCAACAAATTCTAGGTCCTACTGTGTGATTTTCTCATTTTTCGACATTTTCATGGTTTCTCACCATATTCGGAGTCCTACAGCGTGATTTTCTCATTTTTTTGACTTTTTCAGGGTTTCTCAACATATTCCAGGACCTACAGTGTGATTTTCTCATTTTCAACTTTATCCTGTTTCTCACCATATTCCCAGTCCTAGAGCGTGATTTTCTAATTTTTCGACTTTTTCAGTGTTTCTGACCATATTATAGGTCCTACAGTGTGATTTTCTCATTTCTCAACTTTTTCACGGTTTCTCACCATATTGGATGTCCTACAAGTGTGATTTTCTTATTTTCCACTTTTTCAGGTTTTCTCACCATATTCCAACTCCTACAGTGTATTTTTCTCATTTTTTCACTTTTTCATGGTTTCTCATCATATTCCAAGTCCTACAGTGTGATTTTCTCATTTTTTGACTTTTTCAGAGTTTCTCACATATTGCAGGTACTACAAGTTTGATATTCTTATTTTTCGACTGTTTCAGGGTTTCTCACCATATTTCAGGTCCTACTGTGTGATTTTCTAATTTTTAGACTTTTTCAGTATTTCTCACCATATTCCAGGTACTACAGTTTGATTTTCTCATTTTTTTACTTTTTCAGGGTTTCTAGCCATATTCCAAGTCCTAGAGTGTGTTTTTCGCATTTTTCGAATTTTTCAGGGATTCTCAGCATATTCCAGGTCCAACAGTTTGATTTTCTCATTTTTCGACTTTATCAGGGTTTCTCACCATATCCCAAGTCCTACAGTGTGATTTTCTCATTTTTAACACTGTTTCAGTGTTTCTCAACATATTCCAGGACCTACAGTTTGTTTTTCTCATTTTTCGACCTTTCCCGGTTTCTCACCATATTCCAAGTTCTAGAGTGTGATTTTCTCATTTTTCGACTTTTTCAGTATTTCTCACCATATTCCAGGTCCTACAGTGTGATTTTCTCCTTTTTTAACTGTTTCAGGGTTTCTCACCATATTCCAGGTCCTACATTGTCATTTTTCATTTTTCAAATATTTCAGATTTTCTCAACATATTCCAGGTCCTACAGTGTCATTTTCTTATTTTTTGATATTTTTAGTGTTTGTCACCATATTCCAGGTCCTATTGCGTGATTTTATCTTTTTTTCGACTTTTTCAGGGTTGCTCACCATATTCCAAGTCCTATTGTGTTATTTTCTCATTTTTTGACTTTTTCAGGTTTTCTCATCATTTTCCAAGTCTTAGAGTGTGATTTTCCCATTTTTCAACTTTTCAGTGTTTCTCACCATATTGCAGGTCCTACAAGTGTGATTTTCTTATTTTTCGACTGTTTCAGTGTTTCTCACCATATTACAGATCCTACTGCGTAATTTTCCCATTTTTTTGACTTTTTCAGTGTTTCTTATCTTATTCCAGGTCCTACAGTTTGATTTTCTAATTTAGACTTTTTCAGGGTTTCACCATATTGGAGCTCCTACAAGTGTGAATTTCTTATTTTTTGACTTTTTCAGGGATTCTCACCATATTGCAGGTCCTACAGTGTCTTTTTCTCATTTTCGACTTTTTCAGGGTTTCTCATCATATTCCAGGTCCTATTGTGTGATTTTTTCTTTTTTTGACTTTTTCAGGGTTTATCATCATATTCCAAGACCTAGAGTGTGATTTTCGCTTTTTTTTTGGAATTTTTCAGTGTTTCTCAACATATTACAGGTCCTACAGTTTCATTTTCTCATTTTTCGACTTTTTAAGGGTTTCTCACAATATTCCAAGTCCTACACTGTGATTTTCTCATTTTTCGACTTTTTCAGGGTTTCTCATCATAATTCAGGTCCTACAGTGTGATTTTCTCATTTTTCGACGTTTTCAGGGTTTCTCATCATAGTCCAGGTCCTACAGTGTGATTTTCTCATTTTCTGACTTTTTCAGGGTTTCTCACCATATTGCAGGTCCTACAAGTGTGATTTTCTTATTTTTCGACTTTTTCAGGGTTTCTCACCATATTCCATGTCGTACAGTGTGATTTTCTCATTTTTTTGACTTTTTCAGTGTTCTTCACCGTATTCCAGGTTCTACTGTGTGATTTTTTCATTTTTCGTCTTTTTCAGGGTTTCTCACCATATTCCAAGTCCTACAGTGTGATTTTCTCATTTTTTGACATTTTCAGGGTTTCTCATCATATTTCAAGTCCTACAGTGTGATTTTCCCATTTTAAGACTTTTTCAGTGTTTCTCACCATATTCCAGTTCCTACAGTTTTATTTTGTCTTTTTTCGACTTTTTCAGGATTTCTTACTATATTGCAGGTCCTACAAGTGTGATTTTCTTATTTTTCGACTTTTTCAGGGTTTCTCACCATATTCCAGGTACTGCAGTGTGCTTTTCTCATTTTTTGACTTTTTCAGGGTTTCTCATCATATTCCAGGTCCTACTGCATGATTTTCTCATTTTTCGACTTTTTCAGGGTTTCTCACCATATTCCAAGTCCTACAGTGTGATTTTTCATTTTTTGACTTTTTCAGGGTTACTCATCTTATTCCAAGCCACACCCATCTTTAAATTTTTAGAAAAAATGTGAGGCTGTGTTTATATACATCATATGCAGACCGTAAGTAGGATTTAGATTCTCCAGAATCTGACACCCTCTTCTGGAGTGTCTGACGACAGCTACAGTGTACTTATATCTAATAAATAAATAAATAAATAAATAAATAAATAAATAAATAAATAAATAAACATTTTTAAAAAAGAATAAGAAAGAAAGAAAGACCAGGCAGGCCTGCAATTCTTATCTCTCTCTGTCTGACTGTCTGTATGTCTGATACCCTGGAACTGGAGAAGGGCCACCATATAGTTGCTGGTAGTTGATCCCAGATTCTCTGGAAGAGGAGACAATGCTGTTAATTGTTGAGCCCTTTCAGTGGCCCCACACATCTTTAAATTTTTGGATGTAAATATGAGTCTGTGTTTATGTACATCATATGCAGACCATAAGAGGGATTTAGGATCTCCAGAATCTGACATCCTCTTCTGGAGTGTCTGAAGATAGCTACAGTGTACTTAAATCTAATAAATACATAAATAAACAAACAAATAAATAAATAAATAAATAATCAAACATTTTAAAAGAATACGAAAGAAAGAAAAACCAGGCAGGCCTGCGATCCTTATCTCTTCTGTCTGTCTGTCTGTCTGTCTGATCCCCTGGAACTGGAGATGGGCCACCATATAGTTGCTGATAGTTGATCCCAGGTTCTCTGGAAGAGGAGACAATGCTGTTAATTGTTGAGCCCTTTCAGTGGCCCCACACATCTTTAAATTTTTGGAAGTAATTGTGAGTCTGTGTTTCTGTACATCATATGCAGACCATAAGAGGGATTTAGATTCTCAAAAATCTGACACCCTCTTCCTGAGTGTCTGAAGACAGCTACAGTGTACTTATATCTAATAAATACATACATAAATAAATAAACATTTCTTAAAAAGGATAAGAAAGAAAGAAAGACCAGGCAGGCCTGCCATCCTTATCTCTATCTATTTGTATGTCTGTCTGCCTGTCTGATCCCCTGGAACTGGAGAAGGGCCACCATATAGTTGCTGGTAGTTGAACTGAGGTTCTCTGGAAGAGGAGACAATGCTGTTAATTTTTGAGCCGTTCAGTGGCCACACCCATCTTTAAATTTTTAGAAGTAAATGTGAGGCTGTGTTTATGTACATCATATGCAGACCATAAGAGGGATTTAGATTCTCCAGAATCTGACACCCTCTTCTGGAGTGCCTGAAGACAGTTACAGTATTCTTATATCTAATAAATACATAAATAAATAAATAAATAAATAAATAAATAAATAAATAAATAAATAAACATGTTTTAAAAAGGATAAGAAAGAAAGAAAAACCAGGCAGGCCTGCCATTCTTGTCTGTTTGTCTGTCTGTCTGTCTGATCCCCTGAAACTGGAGATGGGCCACAATATTTTTGCTGGTAGTTGATCCCAGGTTCTCTGGAAGAGGAGACAATGCTGTTAATTGTTGAGCTCTTCAGTGGCCCCACCCATCTTTAAATTTTTAGAAGTATATGTGAGGCTGTGTTTATGTACATCATATGCAGACCATAAGAGGGATTTTAGATTCTCCAGAATCTGACACACTCTTCTGGAGTGTCTGAAGACAGATACAGTGTACTTATATCTAATAAATACATAAATAAATAAATAAACATGTTTTAAAAAGCATAAGAAAGAAAGAAAAACCATGCAGGCCTGCCATCCTTGTCTGTCTGTCGGTCTGTCTGTCTTTCTGATCCCCTGGATCTGGAGATGGGCCACCATATAGTTGCTAGTAGTTGATCCCAGGTTCTCTGGAAGAGGAGACAATGCTGTTAATTGTTGAGCCCTTTCAGTTGCCCCACCCATCTTTAAATTTTTAGAAGTATATGTGAGGCTGTGTTTATGCACATCATATGTAGACCATAAGAGGGATTTAGATTCTCCAGAATCTGACACCCTCTTCTGGAGTGTCTGAAGACAGCTACAGTGTACTTATATCTAAAAAATACATAAATAAATAAATAAATAAATAAATAAATAAACAAACATTATTTAAAAAGGATAAAAAGGAAAGAAAAACCAGGTAGGCCTGCCATCCTTATCTCTGTCTGTCTTTCTGTCTGTCTGATCCCCTGGAACTAGAGATGGGCCACATATAGTTGCTGGTAGTTGATCCCAGGTTCTCCGGAAGAGGAGACAATGCTGTTAATTGTTGACCCTTTCAGTGGCTCCACCCATCTTTAAATTTTTAAAAGTATATCTGAGGCTGTGTTTATGTACATCCTATGCAGACCAAAAGATGGTTTTAGATTCTTCAGAATCTGACACCCTCTACTGCAGTGTCTGAAGACAGCTACAGTGTACTTATATCTAATAAAAAAAAATAAATAAATAAATAAACATTTTTTTAAAGTATAAGAAAGAAAGAAAGACCAGGCAGTCCTGCCATCCTTAACTCTGTCTGTCTGTCTGTCTGTCAGTCTGATCCCCTGGAACTGGAGATGGGCCACCATATAGGTGCTGGTAGTTGATACCAGGTTCTCTGGAAGAGAAGACAATGCTGTTAATTGTTGAGCCCTTTCAGTGGCTTCACCGATCTTTAAATTTTTAGAAGTATATGTGAGGCTGTGTTTATGTACATCATATGCAGACCATAAGAGGGATTTAGATTCTCCCGAATCTGACACCCTCTTCTGGAGTGTCTGAAGACAGCTACAGTGTATTTTTATCTAATAAATACATAAATAAGTAAATAAACATTTCTTAAAAAGGATAAGAAAGAAAGAAAGACCAGGCAGGCCTGCCATCATTATCTCTATATGTTTGTTTGTCTGTCTGTCTGTCTGATACCCTGGAACTGGACATGGGCCACCATATAGTTGCTGGTAGTTGATACCAGGTTCTCTGGAAGAGGAGACAATGCTGTTAATTGTTGAGCCCTTTCAGTGGCCCCACACATCTTTAATTTTTGGAAGTAAATGTGAGTCTGTGTTTATGTACATCATATGCAGACTATAAGAGGGATTTAGATTCTCCAGAATCTGACACACTCTTCCTGAGTGTCTGAACACAGCTACAGTGTACTTATATCTAATAAATAAATAAATAAATAAATAAAGAAAGAAAGAAAGAAAGAAAGAAAGAAAGAAAGAAAGAAAGAAAGAAACATGTTTTAAAAAGGATAAGAAAGAAAGAAAAACCAGACAGGCCTGCCATCCTTGTCTCTCTGTCTGTCTGTCTGTATGATCCCCTGGAACTGGAGATGGGCCACCATATAGTTGCTGGTAGTTGATCCCAGGTTCTCTGGAAGAGGAGACAATGCTGTTAATTGTTGAGCCCTTTCAGTGGCCCCACCCATCTTTAAATTTTTAGAAGTATATGTGAGGCTGTGTTTATGTACATTGTATGCAGACCATAAGAAGGATTTAGATTCTCCAGAATCTGATACCCTCCTCTCGAGTGTCTGAAGACATCTAAAGTGTACTTATATCTAATAAAGAAAGAAAGAAAGAAAGAAAGAAAGAAAGAAAGAAAGAAAGAAAGAAAGAAAGAAAGAAAGAAAGAAACATTATTTAAACAGGATAAGAAAGAAAGAAAGACCAGGCAGGCCTGCCATCCTTATCTCTGTCTGTCTGTCTGTCTGTCTGTCTGATCCCCTGGAACTGGAGATGGGACACCATATAGTTTCTGGTAGTTGAACCCATGTTCTCTGGAAAAGGCGACAATGCTGTTAATAGTTGAGCCCTTTCAGTGTCCCCACCCATCTTTAAATTTTTAGAAGTATATGTGAGGCAGTGTTTATGTACATCATATGCAGACCATAAGAGGGATTTAGATTTTCCAGAATCTGACACCCTCTTCTGGAGTCTCTGAAGACGGCTACAGTGTACTTATATCTATTAAATAAATAAATAAATAAATAAATAAATAAATAAATTAATTAATTAATTAATAATAAACATTTTTAAAAAAGGATAAGGAAGAAAGAAAGACCAGGCAGGCCTGCCATCCTTATCTCTGTCTGTCTGTCTGTCTGTCTGTCTGTCTGTGTGATCCACTGGAACTGGAGATGGGCCACCATATAGTTGCTGGTAGTTGATCCCAGGTTCTCTGGAAGAGGAGACAATGCTGTTAATTGTTGAGCCCTCTCAGTTGACCCACACATCTTTAAATTTTTAGAAGTTTATGTGAGTCTGTGTTTATGTACATCATATGCAGGACATAAGAGGGATTTAGATTCTCCAGAATCTGACACCCTCTTCTGGAGTGTCTGAAGACAGCTACAGTGTACTTATATCTAATAAATACATAAATAAATAATTAAATAAACATTTTTTGAAAATGATAAGAAAGAAAGAAATACCAGGCAGGCCTGCCATCCATATCTCTGTCTGTCTGTCTGTCTGTCTGATCCCATGGAACTGGAGATGGGCCACCATATAGTTGCTGGTAGTCGATCCCAGGTTCTCTGGAAGAGGAGACAATACTGTTAATTGTTGAGCCCTTTCATTGGTCCCACCCATCTTTAAATTTTTAGATGTATATGTGAGGCTGTGTTTATGTACATCATATGCAGACCATAAGAGGGATTTAGATTCTCTAGATTCTGACACCCACTTCTGGAGGGTCTGAAGACAGCTACAGTGTACTTATATCTAATAAGTACATGAATAAATAAATAAATAAATAAACATTTTTAAACAGGATAGAAAGAAAGAAAGACCAGGCAGGCCTGCCATCCTTATCTCTGTCTGTCTGTCTGTCTGTCTGTCTGACAGTCTGTCTGATCCCCTGGAACTGGAGGTGGGCCAATATATAGTTGCTGATAGTTGATCCCAGGTTCTCTGGAAGTGGAGACAGTGATGGTAATTGTTGTGCCCTTTCAGTGGTCCCACCCATCTTTAAATTTTTAGAAGTATATGTGAGGCTGTGTTTATGTACATCATATGCAGACCATAAGAGGGATTTAGATTCTCCAGAATCTGACACCCTCTTCTGGAGTGGCTGAAGACGGCTACAGTGTACTTATATCTAATAAATACATAAATAAATAAATAAATAAATAAATAAATAAATAAATAAACATTTTTTAAAAAGGATAAGAAATAAAGAAATCCCAGGCAGGCCTGCCATCCTAATCTCTGTCTGTCTGTCTGTCTGTCTGTCTGTCTGATCGCATGGAACTGAAAATGGGCCACCATATAGTTGCTCATAGTTGATCCCAGGTTCTCTGGAAGAGGAGACAATGGTGTTAATTGTTGAGCCCTTTCATTGTTCCCACCCATCTTTAAATTTTTAGATGTATATGTGAGGCTGTGTTTATGTACATCATATGCAGACCATAAGAGGGATTTAGATTCTCCAGAATCTGACACCCTCTGCTGGAGTGTCTGAAGACAGCTACAGTTTACTTATATCTAATAAGTACATAAATAAATAAATAAATAAACATTTTTTAAACAGGATAAAAAGAAAGAAAGACCAAGCAGGCCTGCCATCCATATCTGTGTCTGTCTGTCTGTCTGACAGTCTGTCTGATACCCTGGAACTGGAGGTGGGCCACTATATAGTTGCTGATAGTTGATCCCAGGTTCTGTGGAAGTGGAGAAAGTGATGGTAATTGTTGAGCCCTTTCAATGGTCCCACCCATCTTTAAATTTTTAGAAGTATATGTGAGGCTGTGTTTATGTACATCATATGCAGACCATAAGAGGGATTTAGATTCTCCATAATCTGATACCCTCTTCTTGAGTGTCTGATGACGGCTACAGTGTACTTATATCTAATAAATAAATAAATAAATAAATAAACATTTTTTAAAAAGGATAAGAAAGAAGGAAAGACCGGGCAGGCCTGCCATCCATATCTCTGTCTGTTTGTCTGTCTGTCTATCTGATCCCCGGGAACTGGAAATGGGCCACCATATAGTTGCTGGTAGTTGATCCAAGGTTCTCTGGAAGAGGAGACAATGCTGTTAATTGTTGAGCCCTTTCAGTGGCCCCACACTTCTTTAAATTTTTAGAAGTATACATGAGGCTGTGTTTATGTACATCATATGCAAATTATAAGAGGATTTAGATCTCCAGAATCTGACACCCACTACTGGAGTGTCTGAAGACAGCTACAGTGTACTTATATCTAATAAATAAATAAATAAATAAATAAATAAATAAATAAATAAATAAATAAACATACATTTTTTAAAAAGGATAAGAAAGAAAGAAAGACCAGGCAGGCCTGCCATCCTTATCTCTGTCTGTCTGTCTGTCTGTCTGATCCCCTGGAACTGGAGATGGGCTACCATATAGTTGCTGGTAGTTGATCCCAGGTTCTCTGGAAGAGGAGACAATGCTGTTAATTGTTGAGCCCTTTCTGTGACCCTACCCATCTTTAAATTTTTACAAGTGTATCTGAGGCTGTGTTTATGTACATCATATGCAGACCAGAAGAGCGATTTAGATTCATCAGAATCTGACACCCTCTTCTGGTTGTCTGAAGACAGCTACAGTGTACTTATATCTAATAAATAAATAAATAAATAAATAAATAAATAAATAAATAAATAAACATTATTTTAACACGATAAGAAAGAAAGAAGGACCAGGCAGGCCTGCCATCCTTATCTCTGTCTGTCTGTCTCTCTGTCTGTCTGATTCCCTAGAACTGGAGATCGGCCACCATATAGTTTCTGGTAGTTCATCCCAGGTTCTCTGGAAAAGGAGACAATGCTGTTAATTGTTGAGCCCTTTCAGTGGCCCCACCCATCTTTAAATTTTTAGAAGTATATGTGAGGCTGTGTTTATGTACATCATATGCAGACCATAAGAGGAATTAAGATTCTCCAGAATCTGACACCCACTTCTGGAGTGTCTGAAGACAGCTACAGTGTACTTATATCTAATAAATAAATAAAAAATAAATAAATAAATAAATAAATAAACAATTTTTTAAACATGATAAGTAAGAAAGAAAGTCCAGGCAGGCCTGCCATCCTTATCTCTGTCTGTCTGTCTGTCTGTCTGATCCCCTGGAACTGGAGATGGGCTACCATATAGTTGCTGGTAGTTGATCACAGGTTCTCTGGAAGAGGAGAATATGATGTTAATTGTTGGGCACTTTCAGTGGTCCCTCCTATCTTTAAATTTTTAGAAGTATATGTGAGGCTGTGTTTATGTACATCATATGCAGACCATAAGAGGGATTTAGATTCTCCAGAATCTGACACTCTCTTTAGGAGTGTCTGAAGACAGCTACTGTTTACTTATATCTAATAAATACATAAATAAATAATTAAATAAACATTTCTTAAAAAGAATAAGAAAGAAAAAAAGATCAGGCAGGCCTGCCATCCTTATCGCTGTCTGTCTGTTTGTCTGTCTGATCCTTTGGAATTTGAGATGGTCCACCATACAGTTGCTGGTAGTAGATCCCAGTTTCTCTCGAAGAGGAGACAATGCTGTTAATTGTTGAGCCCTTTCTGTGGCCCCACCCATCATTAAATTTTTAGAGGTATATGTGAGGCTGTGTTTATGTACATCATATGCAGACCATAAGAGAGATTTAGATTCTCCAGAATCTGACACCCTCTTCTGGAGGGTCTGAAGACAGCTACAGTGTACTTATATCTAATAAATAAATAAATAAATAAATAAATAAATAAATAAATAAATAAATAAACATTTTTTAAAAATGTTAAGATAGAAAGAAAGACCAGGCAGGCCTGCCATGGTTATCAATGTCTATCTGTCTGTCTGTCTGTCTGATCACCTGGAACTGGAGATGGCCACCATATAGTTGCTGGTAGTTGATCCCAGGTTCTCTGGAAGAGGAGACAATGATATTAATTGTTGAGCCCTTTCAGTGGCCCCACCCATCTTTAAATTTTTAGAAGTATATGTGAGGCTGTGTTTAAGTACATCATATGCAGACCATAAGGGGGATTTAGATTCTCCAGAATCAGACACCCTCTTCTGGAGTGTCTGAAGACAGCTACAGTGTACTTATATCTAATAAATAAATAAATTAATAAATAAATAAATAAATAAATATTTTTTAAACAGGATAATAAAGATATAAAGCCCAGGCAGGCCTACCATCCTTATCTCTGTCTGTCTGTCTGTCTGTCTGATCCCCAGGAACTGCAGATGGGCCACCATATAGTTGCTGGTAGATGATCCCAGGTTCTCTGTAAGAGGAGACAAAGTTGTTAATTGTTGAGCCCTTTCAGTGGCCCACCCATCTTTAAATTTTTAGAAATATATTTGAGGCTGAGTTTATGTACATCATATGCAGACCATAATGGGGGATTTAGATTCTCCAGATTCTGACACCCTCTTCTGGAGTGTCTGTAGAAAGCTACAGTGTACTCATATCTAATAAATAAATAAATAAATAAATAAATAAATAAATAAATAAACATTTTTTAAATAGAATAAGAAGAAAGAAAGTCCTGGCAGGCCTGCCATCCTTATCTCTGTCTTTCTGTCTCTCTGATCCCCGGGAACTGGAGACGGGCCACCATATAGTTGCTGTTAGTTGATACCAGGTTCTCTTGAAGAGGAGAGAATGCTATTATTGTTGAGCCCTTTCAGTGGCCCCACCCCTTTTTAAATTTTCAGAAGTATATGTGAGGCTGTGTTTATGTACATCATATGCAGTCCATAAGAGGGATTTAGATTCTCCAGAATCTGACACCCTCTTCTGGAGTGTCCGAAGACAGCTACAGTGTACTTATATCTAATAAATAAATAAATAAATAAATAAATAAATAAATAAATAAATAAATAAATAAACATTTTTTTAAAGGATAAGAAAGAATGAAAGACCAGGCAGGCCTGACATCTTTATCACTGTCTGTCTGTCTGTCTCTTTGTCTGATCCCCTGGAACTGGAGATGGGCCACCATATAGTTGCTGGTAGTTGATCCCATGTTCTCTGGAAGAGGAGACAATGCAGTTAATTGTTGAGCCATTTCAGTGGCCCCACCCATCTTTAAATTTTTAGAAGTGTATGTGAGGCTGGGTTTATGTACATCATATGCAGACCATAAGGGGGATTTAGATTCTCCAGAATCTAAATATAGATTAAATAAATAAATAAATAAATAAATAAATAAATAAATAAATAAATAAGACACCCTCTTCTGGAGTGTCTGAAGACAGCTACAGTGTACTTATATCTAATAAATAAATAAATAAATAAATAAATAAATAAATAAATAATTAAATAATTAAATAAATAAACATTTTTTAAAAGGATAAGTAAAAAAGAAAGACCAGCAGGCCTGGCATCCTTATCTCTGTCTGTCTGTCTGTCTGTCTGTCTGATCCCCTGGAACTGAAGATGGGCCACCATATAGTTGCTGGTATTTGATCCCAGGCTCTCTGGAAGAGGAGACAATGCTGTTAATTGTTGAACCCGATCAGGTGCCCCACCCATCTTTAAATATTTAGATGTATACGTGAGGCTGTGTTTATGTACATCATATGCAGACCATAAGAGGGATTTAGATTCTCCAGAATCTGACACCCTGTTCTGGAGTGTCTGAAGACAACTACAGTGTACTTATATCTAATAATTACATAAATAATTAATTAAATAAATAAATAAATAAACTCTTTTTAAACAGGATAAGAAAGAAAGTAAGGCCAGGGAGGCCTGCCATCCTTATCTCTGTCTGTCTGTCTGTCTGTCTGTCTGATCCCCTGGAACTGGAGATGGGCCACCATATAGTTGCTGGTAGTTGATCCCAGGTTCTCTGGAAGTGGAGACAATGATGGTAATTGTTGAGCCCTTTCAGTGGTCCCACCCATCTTTAAATTTTTAGAAATATATGTGAGGCTGTGTATATGTACATCATATGCAGACCATAAGAGTGATTTTGATTCTCCAGAATCTGACACCCTCTTCTGGAGTGTCTGAAGACAGCTACAGTGTACTTATATCTAATAAATACATAAATAAAGAAAGAAATAAAGAAATAAAGAAAGAAATAAAGAAAGAAAGAAAGAAACATATTTTAAAAGGGATAAGAAAGAAAGAAAAACCAGGCAGGCCTGCCATCCTTGTCTGTCTGTCTTTCTGTCTTGCCTAGCCCCTTGCCTAGTCTAGTCCCTTGCCTAGCCTAGCCTAGCCTCTTGCCTTGCCTAGCCCTGCCTTGCCTAACCCTGCCTATCCCTGTCGTTAACCAGGCTGGCCTCGAACTCAGAAACTGACTGCCTCTGCCTCCAGAGTGCTCTCATTAAGAGCTCGAGCCACCACTGACTGTTGGGCTTTCTAATTCTTACATAGGTATGGACTGTTTCTAGTTGTAAAACCCTAATTAACACATGTAGTCTGTCCTAGGTCAGCCATAGCTACAGACTGAGGCCTTTTCTAAAACAAAACAAAAGAAACCAAAAAATAGAAATAATAAAATAAATATATTAAGCAACCACATGATATCTTTTCTTTCTTTCAATGATACTCAGAGCTTGAAGCAGTTCACCCATGAGACCTCAGCACCGGACATTGAGGCAGCTCAGCCCAGCTCTAGGGTTGGAAATAAGACTCGAGAATAGGTTACACCTGAAGCCAGCCAGCCATTGCTTTTTGTTTTGGAGGCTGAAAGGATAAACCTGAAGACAGCCAATGCTGTGTGTGCTTGATGGTGATCTGGTAATTTTTTTTTTTAATTTTTAAAAACATTAACGCTTTTTATAAAACTTTTATACAAAGTTTTTATTCTCCTTTCTTTCTTTCTTTCTTTCTTTCTTTCTTTCTTTCTTTCTTTCTTTCTTTCTTTCTTTTTTCAGGGTTTCTCACCATATTGCAGGTACTACAAGTTTGATTTTCTTATTTTTCGACTGTTTCAGGGTTTCTCACCATATTGTAGGTCCTACCATGTGATTTTCTCATTTTTCAACTTTTTCAGGGTTTCTCATCATATTCCAAGTCCTAGAGTGTGATTTTCTCATTTTTCGACTTTATAAGGGATTCTCACCATATTGCAGGTACTACAAGTGTGAATTTCTTATTTTTCGACTTTTGCAGAGTTTCTCACCATGTTCCAGCTACTACAGTGTATTTTTCTCATTTTTTAAAATTTTCACGGTCTCTCATCTTATTCCAAGTCGAACAGTGTGATTTTCTCATTTTTCGACTTTTTCAGGGTTTCTCACCATATTGCAGGTACTACAAGTTTGATTTTCTTATTTTTCAATTGTTTCAGGGTTTCTCACCATATTCCAGGTCCTACTGTGTGATTTTCTCACGTTAAGACTTTTTCAGTGTTTCTCACCATATTTTAGGTACTACAGTGTGATTTTCTCATTTTTTGACTTTTTCAGGTTTTCTCATCATATTCCAAGTCCTAGAGTGTGATTTTCTCTTTTTCCGACTTTTTCAGGGTTTCTCAAAAATATTCCAGGTCCTACAGTGAAATTTTCTCATTTTTTGACTTTTTCAGGTTTTCTCACTATATTGTAGGTCCTACAAGTGTGAATTTTTTATTTTTCGTCTTTTTCAGAGTTTCTCTCCATATTCCAGGTCCTAATGTGTGATTTTCTCATTTTAAGACTTTTTCACTGTTTCTGACCATATTCCAGGTCCTACACTGTGATTGTTCTCATTTTAAGACTTTTTCAGTGTTTCAAACCATATTCCTTCTCCTACTGCATGATATGCTCATTTTTTTTTACTTTTTCAGGGTTTCTCACCTATTCCAGGTCCTACAGTGTGATTTTCTCATTTTTTGACTTTTTCAGGGTTTCTCACCATATTGGAGGTAAACAAGTGTGAGTTTCTTATTTTTTGACTTTTTAAGGTTTTCTCACCATATTCCAGCTCCTACAGTGTATTTTTCTCATTTTTAGACTTTTTCATGTTTTCTCACAACATTCCTGGTCCTACTGCGTGATTTTCTCATTGTTTGACTTTTTCAGTGTTTCTCATCATATTCCAAGTCCTACAGTGTGAATTTCTCATTTTTTTACTTTTTCAGAATTTCTCACCCTATTGCAGGTCCTACAAGTGTGAATTTCTTATTTTTTGACTTTTTCAGGGTTTCTCACCATATTCCAGCTTCTTCAGTGTATTTTTCTCATTTTTTGACTTTTTCAGGGTTTCTCACCATTTTGCAGATACGACAAATTTGATTTTCTTATTTTTCGACTGCTTCAGGGTTTCTCACCATATTCCAGGTCCTAAAGTGTGATTTTCTCATTTTTAGAATTTTTCAGTGTTTACTCACCATATTCAAGGTACTACAGTGTTATTTTTTCATTTTTAGACTTTTTCAGGTTTTCTCATCATATTCCAAGTCCTACAGGGTGATTTTCTCTTTTTTCGACTTTTAAAGGGTTTCTCAACATATTCCAGGTCCACCAGCGTAATTTTCTCATTTTTTGACTTTTTCAGTGTTTCTCACCATATTGCAGGTCCTACAAGTGTGAATTTCTCATTTTTCGACTTTTTCAGAGTTACTCACCATATTCCAGGTCCTACAGTGTGATTTTCTCAATTTTTGACTTTTTCAGGGTTTCTCATCATATTCCAAGTCCTAGAGTGTGATATTCTCTTTTTTTGATTTTTCAGAGTTTCTCACCATATTCCAGGTCCTACAGTTTGATTTTCTCATTTTAAGATTTTTCAGTGTTTCTCACCATATTCCAGGTCCTACTGCCTGAATTTCTCATTTTTTTACTTTTTCAGGGTCTCTCACCATATTGCATGTCCTACAAGTGTGTATTTCTTATTTTTGGACTTTTTTAGTATTTCTCACCATATTGCAGATACTACAAGTTTGATATTCTTATTTTTCGACTCTTTCAGGTTTTCTTACCATATTCCAGGTCCTACTGTTTGATTTTCTCATTTTTTGACTTTTTCAGGGTTTCTCATCATATTCCAAGTCCTAGAGTGTGATTTTCTCTTTTTTCGACTTTTTCAGAGTTTCTCACCATATTCCAGGTCCTACAGTGTGATTTTCTCATTTTAAGATTTTTCAGTGTTTCTCACCATATTCCAGGTCCTACTGCCTGAATTTCTCATTTTTTGACTTTTTCAGGGTTTCTCACCATATTCCAAGTCATACAGTGTGATTTTCTCATTTTTTGACTTTTTCAGGGTTTCTCATCTTATTCCAAGTCCTAGAGTGTGATTTTTCTAATTTTTCGACTTTTTCAGATTATATCACCATATTCCTTGTACTACAGTGTGATTTTTCTCATTTTTGACTTTTTCAAGGTTTCTCACCATATTCCATGTCCTACAGTGTGATTTTCTCATTTTAAGACTTTTTCAGGGTTTGTCACCATATTCCAGGTACTACAGTGTGATTTTCTTATTTTAGACTTTTTCAGTGTTTCTCACCAAATCCCAGGACCTATTGCGTGATTTTCTCATTTTTCGACTTTTTCAGGGTTTCTCACCATATTCCAGGTCCTACACTGTGATTTTCTCATTTTTTGACTTTTTCAGGGTTTTTCACCATATTGGAGGTCCTACAAGTGTGATTTTCTTATTTTTCGACTTTTTCAGAGTTTCTCATCATATTCCAGCTCCTACAGTGTATTATTCTCATTTTTTGACTTTTTCACGGTTTCTCATCATATTCCAAGTCCTATAGTGTGATTTTCGCATTTTTCGAATTTTTCAGGGATTCTCAGCATATTCCAGGTCCTACAGTTTGATTTTCTAATTTTTCGTCTTTTTCAGGGTTTCTCACCATATTCCAATTCCTACAGTGTGCTTTTCTCATTTTAAAACTTTTTCAGGGTCTCTTACCATATTGCATGTCCTACAAGTGTGTATTTCTTATTTTTAGACTTTTTCAGGATTTCTTACCATATTGCAGGTACTACAGGTTTGATTTTCTTATTTTTCGACTCTTTCAGGGTTTCTCAACATATTCCAGGTCCTACTGTTTGATTTTCTCATTTTTAGACTTTTTCAGGGTTTCTCACCATATTCCAGGTACTACAGTGTGATTTTCTCATTTTTTGACTTTTTCAGGGTTTCTCACCATATTCCAAGTCCTAGAGTGTGATTTTCTCTTTTTTCGACTTTTTCAGAGTTTCTCACCATATTCCAGGTCCTACAGTGTGATTTTCTGATTTTAAGACTTTTTCAGGGTTTCTCACCGTATTCCAGGTCCTACAGTGTGATTTTCTCATTTTTTACTTTTTCATTGTTTCTCATCATATTCTAAATCCTACAGTGTGATTTTCTCATTTTTGGAATTTTTCAGTTTTCTCACCATATTGCAGGTACTACAAGTTTGATTTTCTTATTTTTTGACTGTTTAAGAGTTTCTCACCATATTCCAGCTACTACAGTGTGCTTTTCTCATTTTTCGACTTTTTCAGGGTTTCTCATCATATTCCAAGTCCTAGAGTGTGATTTTTCTAATTTTTCAACTTTTTCAGAGTTTCTCACCATATTCCAGGTTCTACAGTGTTATTTTTCTAATTTTTTACTTTTTCAGGGTTGCTCACCATATTCCATCTTTTACAGTGTGATTTTCTCATTTTTTGACTTTTTCAGGGTTTCTCATCATATTCCAAGTCCGACAGTGTGATTTTATCATTTTTTGACTTTTTCATGGTTTCTTATTATATTCCAAGTCCTACAGTGTGATTTTCTCATTTTTTGACTTTTTCAGGGTTTCTCACCATATTCCAAGTCCTATAGTGTGATTTTCTCATTTTTTGACTTTTTCAGGGTGTCTCATCTTATTCCAAGTCCTACAGTGTGATTTTCTCATTTTTTGACTTTTTCAGGGTTTCTCACCATATTGCAGGTCCTATAAGTGTGAATTTCTTATTTTTGGACTTTTTCAGGGATTCTCACCATATTCCAGGTCCTACAGTGTGATTTTCTCATTTTAAGACTTTTTCAGGGTCTCTCACCATATTGCATGTCCTACAAGTGTGTATTTCTTATTTTTGGACTTTTTAACGGTTTCTCTCTATATTCCAGCTCCTACCGTGTATTTTTGTCATTTTTTGTCTTTTTCACGGTTTCTCATCTTATTCCAAGTCCTGCAGTGTGATTTTCTCATTTTTCGACTTTTTCAGGGATTCTCAACATATTGCAGGTCCTACAAGTGTGAATTTCTTATTTTTGGACTTTTTCAGGGTTTCTCACCATATTCCAGCTCCTAAACATTATTTTTGTCATTTTTTTTGTCTTTTTTCACGGTTTCTCATCTTATTCCAAGCCTACAGTTTGATTTTCTCATTTTTCGACTTATTCAGGGTTTCTCAACATATTGTAGGTCAAACAAGTGTGAGTTTCTTATTTTTCGACTTTTTCAAGTTTTCTCACCATATTCCAGCTCCTACAGTGTTTTTTTCTCATTTTTAGACTTTTTTACTTTTCTCACAAAATTCCTGGTCCTACTCCGTGATTTTCTCATTTTTCGACTTTTTCAGGGTTTCTCACCATATTCCAGCTCCTACAGTGTGATATTCTCACTTTTCGACTTTTTCAGGTTTTCTCATCATATTCCAAGTCTTACAGTGTGATTTTCTCATTTTTCGACTTTATCAGAATTTCTCACCCTATTGCAGGTCCTACAAGTGTGAATTTCTTCTTTTTCGACTTTTTCAGGTTTTCTCACCATATTCCAGGTCCTACTGTGTGATTTTCTCATTTTTAGACTTTTTCAGTGTTTTCTCACCATATTACAGGTACTACAGTGTTATTTTCTCATTTTTTGACTTTTTCAGGTTTTCTCATCATATTCCAAGTCCTACAGGGTTATTTTCTCTTTTTTCGACTTTTAAAAGGTTTCTTACCATATTCCAGGTCCTACAGTGTAATTTTCTCACTTTTTGACTTTTTCAGTGTTTCTCACCATATTCCAGCTCCTACTGCTTGATTTTCTCATTTTTTGACTTTTTCAGGTTTTCTCACCATATTCCAGGTACTACTGCCTGATTTTCTCATGTTTTCGACTTTTTCAGAGTTTCTCACCATATTCCAGGTACTACTGTGTGATTTTCTCGTTTTCGACTTTTCAGAGCTTCTCACCATATTCCAGGTCCTACTGTATGATTTTCTCATTTTAATACTTTTTTAGTGTTTCTCACCTTATTCCAGGTACTACAGTGTGATTTTCTCATTTTTTGACTTTTTCAGGGTTTCTCATCATATTCCAAGTCCTAGAGTGTGATTTTTGCTTTTTTCGAATTTTTCAGGGTTTCTCAACATATTCCAGGTCCTACAGTTTGATTTTCTCATTTTTCGACTTTTTCGGGGTTTCTCACTAGCTTCCAGGTCCTTCTGCGTGATTTTCTCATTTTTCGACTTCTTTCAGGGTTTCTCACCATATTCTGGGTCCTACTGCATGATTTTCTCATTTTTTGACTTTTTCAGTGTTTCTCACCATATTCCAGGTCCTAGAGTGTGATTTTCTCTTTTTTTTTTTTAACTTTTTCAGGGTTTCTTACCGTATTCTAGGTTCTACATTGTCATTTTCTCATTTTTTGAATATTTCAGGTTTTCTCAACATATTCCAGGTCCTACAATGTCATTTTCTAATTTGCGACTTTTTCAGAGTTGCTCACCATATTCCATGTACTACAGTGTGATTCTTCTCATTTCTTGACTTTTTCAGGGTTTCTCACCATATTCCAAGTCCTACAGTGTGATTTTCTCCTTTTTTTACTTTTTCATGTTTTCTCACCATATTCCAGGTCCTACAGTGTGATTTTTCTCATTTTTTGATTTTTTCAGGTTTTCTCATCATATTCCAAGTCCTACAGTGTGATTTTCTCATTTTTCGACTTTTTCAGGGTTTCTCACCATATTGTAGGTACTACACGTTTGATTTTCTTATCTTTCGACTGTTTCAGGGTTTCTCACCATATTCCAAGTCCTACTGTGTGATTTTCTCATTTTTAGACTTTTTCACTGTTTTCTTACAATATCCCAGGTACTACAGTGTGATTTTCTCATTTTTTGACTTTTTCAGGTTTTCTCATCATATTCCAAATCCTACAGTGTGGTTTTCTCTTTTTCCGACTTTTCAAGGGTTTCTTACCATATTCCATGTCCTACTCTGTAATTTTCTCATATTTCGATTTTTTCAGGGTTTCTCACCATATTGGAGGTCCTACTTGTGTGATTTTCTTATTCTTCGACTTTTTCAGGGTTTCTCACTACATTCCAGCTCCTACAGTATATTTTTCTCATTTTTTGACTTTTTCAGGGTTTCTCATCATATTCGAAGTCCTACAGTGAGATTTTTTCATTTTTCGACTTTTCAGGGTGTCTCACCATATTGCAGGTACTACAAGTTTGATTTTCTTATATTTCGACTGTTTCAAGGTTTCTCACCATATTGCAGGTCCTACTGTGTGATTTTCTCATTTTTTGACTTTTTCAGTGTTTCTCACCATATTCCAGGTCCTACAGTGTGATTTTCTCATTTTTCTAATTTTTCAGAGTTTCTCAACATATTGGAGGTCCTACAAGTGTGATTTTCTAATTTTTTAACTTTTTCAGGGTTTCTCTCCATATTCCAGCTCCTACAGTGTATTTTTCTCATTTTTTTTACTTTTTCATGGTTTCTCATCATATTCTAAGTCATACAGTGTGATTTTCTCATTTTTCGACTTTTTCAGGGTTTCTCACCATATTTCAGGTACTACAAGTTTTATTTATTTTTAGACTTTTTCAGTGTTTCTCACAATATTTCAGGTACTACAGTGTGATTTTCTCATTTTTTGACTTTTTCAGGGTTTCTTTTTATATTCCAAGTCCTAGAGTGTGATTTTCCGCATTTTTCGAATTTTTCAGGGATTCTCAGCATATTCTAGTTCCTACAGTGTGATTTTCTCATTTTTCGACTTTTTCAGGGTTTCTCACCATATTGTAGGTACTACAAGTTTGATTTTCTTATCTTTCGACTGTTTCAGGGTTTCTCACCATATTCCAAGTCCTACTGTGTGATTTTCTCATTTTTAGACTTTTTCACTGTTTTCTTACAATATCCCAGGTACTACAGTGTGATTTTCTCATTTTTTGACTTTTTCAGGTTTTCTCATCATATTCCAAATCCTACAGTGTGGTTTTCTCTTTTTCCGACTTTTCAAGGGTTTCTTACCATATTCCATGTCCTACTCTGTAATTTTCTCATATTTCGATTTTTTCAGGGTTTCTCACCATATTGGAGGTCCTACTTGTGTGATTTTCTTATTCTTCGACTTTTTCAGGGTTTCTCACTACATTCCAGCTCCTACAGTATATTTTTCTCATTTTTTGACTTTTTCAGGGTTTCTCATCATATTCGAAGTCCTACAGTGAGATTTTTTCATTTTTCGACTTTTCAGGGTGTCTCACCATATTGCAGGTACTACAAGTTTGATTTTCTTATATTTCGACTGTTTCAAGGTTTCTCACCATATTGCAGGTCCTACTGTGTGATTTTCTCATTTTTTGACTTTTTCAGTGTTTCTCACCATATTCCAGGTCCTACAGTGTGATTTTCTCATTTTTCTAATTTTTCAGGGTTTCTCAACATATTGGAGGTCCTACAAGTGTGATTTTCTAATTTTTTAACTTTTTCAGGGTTTCTCTCCATATTCCAGCTCCTACAGTGTATTTTTCTCATTTTTTTTACTTTTCATGGTTTCTCATCATATTCTAAGTCATACAGTGTGATTTTCTCATTTTTCGACTTTTTCAGGGTTTCTCACCATATTTCAGGTACTACAAGTTTTATTTATTTTTAGACTTTTTCAGTGTTTCTCACAATATTTCAGGTACTACAGTGTGATTTTCTCATTTTTGACTTTTTCAGGGTTTCTTTTTATATTCCAAGTCCTAGAGTGTGATTTTCGCATTTTTCGAATTTTTCAGGGATTCTCAGCATATTCTAGTTCCTACAGTTTGATTTTCTAATTTTTCGACTTTTTCAGGGTTTCTCACCATATCCCAAGTCCTACAGTGTGATTTTCTCATTTTAAGACTTTTTCAGGGTCTCTCACCATATTGCAGGCCCTACAAGTGTGTATTTCTTATTTTTTTTTACATTTTCAGCGTTTCTCACCATATTCCAACTCCTACAGTGTCATTTTCTCATTTTTCGACATTTTCAGGGTTTCTTACCATATTCCAGGTCCTACAGTGTGATTTTCCTCATTTTAAGACTTTTTCAGTGTTTCTCACCATATTCCAAGTACTACAGTGTGATTTTCTATTTTAAGACTTTTTCAGTGTTTCTCACCAAATTCCAGGTCCTATTCCGTGATTTTCTCATTTTTCGACTTTTTAAGGGTTTCTCACTACATTCCAAGTCCTACAGTGTGATTTTCTCATTTTAAGACTTTTTCAGTGTTTCTCACCATATTCCAAGTACTACAGTGTGATTTTCTATTTTAAGACTTTTTCAGTGTTTCTCACCAAATTCCAGGTCCTATTCCGTGATTTTCTCATTTTTCGACTTTTTCAAAAATTTTCACCCTATTGCAGGTCCTACAAGTGTGAATTTCTTATTTTTCAACTTTTTCAGGGTTTCTCAACATATTCCAGCTCCTTCAGTGTATTTTTCTCATTTTGTGACTTTTTCACGGTTTCTCATCTTATTCCATGTCCTATAGTGGGATTTTCTCATTTTTCGACTTTTCAGGGTTTCTCACCATATTGCAGGTAACACATGTTTGCTTTTCTTATTTTTTTACTGTTTCAGGGTTTCTCACCATATTCCAGGTCCTACTGTGTGATTTTCTCATTTTTAGACTTTTTCAGTGTTTTCTCACCATATTCCAGGTACTATAGTGTTATTTTCTCATTTTTTGACTTTTTCAGGTTTTCTCATCATTTTCCAAGTCCTACAGTGTGATTTTCTCTTTTTTCGACTTTTAAAGGGTTTCTCACATATTCCAGGTCCTACAGTGTAATTTTCTCATTTTTTGACTTTTTCACTGTTTCTCACCATATTCCAGGTCCTACAGTGTGATTTTCTCATTTTAAGACTTTTTCAGTGTTTCTCACCATATTCCAAGTACTACAGTGTGATTTTCTATTTTAAGACTTTTTCAGTGTTTCTCACCAAATTCCAGGTCCTATTCCGTGATTTTCTCATTTTTCGACTTTTTAAGGGTTTCTCACTACATTCCAAGTCCTACAGTGTGATTTTCTCATTTTTTTACTTTTTCAGGGTTTCTCATCATATTCCAAGTCCTACAGTGTGATTTTCTCATTTTTTGACTTTTTCAGGTTGTGTAATCATATTCCAAGTACTTGAGTGTGATTTTCTCATTTTTCGACTTTTTCATGTTTTCTCACTATATTCCAGGTCCTACAGTGTGATTTTTCTCATTTTTTGACTTTTTCAGTGTTTCTCACCATATTCTAGCTCCTACAGTGTGATTTTCTGATTTTTTTTTACTTTTTCAGTGTTTCTCACCATATTCCAAGTCCTATAGTGTGATTTTCTCATTTTTTGACTTTTTCAAAAATTTTTACCCTATTCCAGGTCCTACAGTGTGATTTTCTCATTTTTCGACTTTTTCAGGGTTTCTCACCATATTCCAAGTCCTACACTGTGATTTTCTCTTTTTTGACTTTTTCAGGGTTTCTCATCATATTCCAAGTCCTACAGTGCGATTTTGTCATTTTTGACTTCTTTAGGGATTCTCATTTTATTCCAACTCCTAGAGTGTGATTTTTCTAATTTTTCGACGCTTTAAGAGTATCTCACCCTATTCCATATACTACAGTGTGATTTTTCTCATTTTTTGACTTTTTCAGGGTTTCTCACCATATTCCAGTTCCTACTGTGTTATTTTCTCATTTTAATACTTTTTTAGTGTTTCTCACCATATTCCAGGTCCTACAGTGTGATTTTCTCATTTTTCGACGTTTTCAGGGTTTCTCACCATATTCCAAGTCCTAGAGTGTGATTTTCTCATTTTTCGACTTTTTCAGGGTTTCTCACCATATTGTAGGTACTACAAGTTTGATTTTCTTATTTTTCCACTGTTTCAAGGTTTCTCACCATATTCCAGGTCCTACTGTGTGTTTTTCTCAGTTTAAGACGTTTTCTGTTTTTCTCACCATATCCTGGGTCGTCCTGCATGATTTTCTCATTTTTTGACTTTTATAGGGTTTCTCACCATATTCCAAGTCCTACAGTGTGATTTTCTCATTTTTCGACTTTTTCAGTGTTTCTCACCATATTGCAGGTACTACAACTTTGATTTTCTAATTTTTAGACTGTTTCAGCATTTCTCACCATATTCCAGGTCCTACTGGGTGATTTTCTCATCTTAAGACATTTTCAGTGTTTCTCACCATAATCCAGGTACTACAGTGTGATTTTCACATTTTTTTATTTTTTCAGGGTTTCTCATCATATTCCAAGTCCTAGAGTGTGTTTTCGCATTTTTGAATTTTTCAGGGTTTCTGAACATATTACAGGTCCTACAGTTTGTTTTTCTCATTTTTCGAACTTTTCAGTGTTTCTCATTATATTCTGGGACCTAGTGCATGATTTTCTCATTTTTTTGACTTTTTCAGGGTTTCTCACCATATTCTGGGACCTAGTGCGTGATTTTCTCATTT